>NC_074683.1:55904620-56032120 GCF_029448725.1 Salvelinus fontinalis
TCCTCTTTCCAAGAAGAGCTGGACAACTAAAGATTTCTTTATGTTCTTTTATACTGAACAAAAATATAAACGCAACATGTAAAGTGTTTGTCCCATGTTTTATGAGCTGAAATAAAAGATCCCAGAAATTTTCCATACGCACAAAAAGCTTATTTCTCTTAAATTTTGTGCACTAATTTGTTTACATCCCTGTTAGTGAGCATTTCTGCTTTGCTAAGATAATCCATCCACCTGACAGGTGTGGCATATCAAGAAGCTGATTTAACAGCATGATCATTACACAGGTGCACCTTGTGCTGGGGTCAATTAAAGGCCACTCTAAAATGTGGAGTTTTGTCACACAACTCAATGCCACAGATGTCTCAAGTTTTGAGGTAGTGTGCAATTGGCATGCATCCCTGCAGGAATGTCCACCAGAGCTGTTGCCAGAGAATGTAATGTTAATTTCTCTACCATAAGCCGCCTCCAACGTAGTTTTAGAGAATTTGGCAGTACGACCAACCGGCCTCACAACCGCAGACCACGAGTAACCACGCCAGCCCTGAACCTTCACATCTGGCTTCTTCACCTGGGGGATAGTCTGAGACCAGCCACCTGGACAGATGATAAAACTGAGGAGTATTTCTGTCTGTAATTAAGCCCTTTTGTGGAAAAAAACATATTCTGATTGGCTTGACCTATCTCCCCAGTGGATGGGCCTGGCTCCTGAGTGGGTGGGCCTATGCCCTCCCATGCCCTCCTATGGCTGCACCCATGCTCAGTTATGTGAAATCCCTAGATTAGGGCTTAATTAATTTTTTTCAATTGACTGATTTCCTCATGAAGTGTAACTCAGTAAAAATGTTGAAATTGTTGCATGTTGCGTTTCTGTTTTTTGTTTAGAATACATAGGGACATGTTTTTGTTCAGTGTGCATGGGGACATACAGTCCCATTTATGAAGATTAAACTACCAATGCGACATTAAACACTGTAGTATCTTATGCTTCACGGAGTCGTGGCTGAACGACAACAGTATCAACATACAGTTGGCTGGTTATACGCTGTACCGGCAGGATATAAATGCGGCATCTGGTAAGACAAGGAGTTGCGGACTATATATTTTTGTAAATAACAGCTGGGAAGTCTCGAGCTATTGCTCACCTGAGGTTCTGGGATTCCTCCAATGGCATTGAGGAGTACACCACATCAGTCATTGGCTTCCTCAATAAGTGCATCGATGACATCATCCCCACAGTGACCGTACATACATGACTACCAACCATGACTACCGACCCATAGCACTCACGTATGTAGGTTCGTTGCACCAGAGCCTTTCCGTTCACCTTCACACTCCTGGGCCAGACTACACTCAATCATAGGAACTACTGAAGAAATTAGTCTTCAATAAAGACTTAATGAGAAGTGGATCTAAAATTCCATGTATAACACTTGATCTTTAATCAACGTTTATGATGAGTATTTTTGGAACTACTGAACATAACACGCCAATGTATACTGAGATTTTTTTATATAAATATGAACTTTACCAAACAAAACATACATGTATTGTGTAACATGAAGTCCTATGAGTGTCATCTGATGAAGATCATCAAAGGTTAGTGATTCATTTTATCTCTAATTCTGCTTTTTGTGACTCCTGTCTTTGGCTGGAAAAATGGCTGTCTTTGGCGGTGACCTAACATAATCGTTTGTGGTGCTTTCGCTGCAAAGCCTTTTTGAAATCGGACACTGTGGTGGGATTAACAACAAGATTACCTTTAAAATGGTATAAGATACTTGTATGTTTGAGGAATGTTAATTATGAGATTTCTGTTGTTTGAATTTGGCGCACTGCACTTTCACTGGCTGTTGTCATATCGATCCTGTTAACGGGATTGCAGCCATAAGAAGTTTTAAAGGTTGAGACCGAGTCTGTATCTCTCACATGGGTAGGCAGACCATTCCATAAAAAGGGAGCTCTATAGGAGAAAGCTCTGCCTCCAGCTGTTTGCTTAGAAATTCTAGGGACAATTAGGAGGCCTGCGTCTTGTGACCGTAGCGTATGTGTAGGTATGTACGGCAGGACCAAATCGGAAAGATAGGTAGCAGTAAAATCCTGAAATCAACCCTTGCCTTAACAGGAAGCCAGTGTAGGGAGGCTAGCACTGGAGTAATATAATAAATTTTTTGGGTTCTAGTCAGGATTCTAGCAGCCGTATTTAGCACTAACTGAAGTTTATTTAGTGCTTTATCCGGGTAGCCGGAAAGTAGAGCATTGCAGTAGCCTAACCTAGAAGTAACAAAAGCATGGATGAATTTTTCTGTATCATCTTTGGACAGAAAGTTTCAGATTTTTGCAATGTTACGTAGATGGAAAAAAGCTCTCCTTGAAACAGTCTTGATATGTTCGTCAAAAGAGAGATCAGGGTCAAGAGTAACGCCGAGGTCCTTCACAGTTTTATTTGAAACGACTGTACAACCATCAAGATTAATTGTCAGATTCAACAGAAGATCTCGTTGTTTCTTGGGACCTAGAACAAGCATCTCTGTTTTGTCCGAGTTTAACCTGTTTGGGCTGCAGGGGCAGTATTGAGTAGCCGGATAAAAGGTGCCCATTTCAAACGGCCTCGTACTCATTTCTTGCTCGTACAATATGCATATTATTATTACTATTGGATAGAAAACTCTCTAGTTTCTAAAACCGTTTGAATTATATCTGTGAGTAAAACAGAACTCATTTTGTAGCAAACTTCCTGACAGGAAGTAGAAAATCTGAAATCGATGCTCTCTTCTAGGGCCTGCCTATAAATGTCCTTGATATTTATTAGAATACATGCACCTCATACGTCTTCCACTAGATGTCGACAGGCAGTGAGAGAAGAAATTGAGTGTATAACTTGATCTGGGCTCGAATAAATGCTCTTTGTATGACATGTCACCAGTTTCCTGTTTTCTGGAGAGCGCGTGAAGGGACCTGGTTTTGCCTTCTGTACAGCTGTCGTTATAGACGACTAATATCTCTTGCTTTGATTTTATTTGATACATGTGACAATATCATCGTAAAGTATGTTTTTTCAATTTAGTTTTATTAGATTATTGAATTTTCTTCGGGACGTTAGGCGTGTTGCGTTGTCTGCGTTTGTTCACGAAGGAGAGCTATATCTATAGCTATATATAAAGTGGGGACTATATCTATAGCTATATATAAAGCAAACTGAGGTAAGAGCCTTGGAAACACTTTTAGCGGCTGATCTGCTTCTGTTCGGTGGGTGGCACTATGTGCTTTTTTTGAAGGATGGGTCCTGGCCTGTCGGGGGGCCTAGTGATCCTTAGGGACGGGGGTGGTCTGCCGGTCACTGGGATGACAACCCAACTAGGGGTGGAGCTTTAGTGGGAGGAATAGTGGAGAACAATTGGAGGGTTACTTAGTAGCAATGCAAATATCATGGTATATGGACACTCAATCACTGTTCATTTTTACTGCAAAGTTTACAAACATATTATGATAAATAGATTTGAAGCGTGTATATCATTATTGTAAATGGTGAAATAAGTATAGCCAGTTATAATTGTAATGGCTTAGCAGATAATAAGAAAAGACAATCAGTATTTACCTGGCTAAAAGAGAAGGAATATAATATCTATTGTTTACAGGAAACTCATTCAACAATTTTAGATGAAGTTGTGTGGGAAAAGGACTGGAGGGGTGAAATATAATTCTCCCATGGGCAAAGAAACTCAAAAGGGGTGATGATATTAATTAACAGTAATATTGATCTGAATGTGCAAATTGTCCAAACAGATCATCAAGGTAGATGGGTGAATGTAAATATGTTATTGGACCATAAACAGATATGGCTCGTTAACCTTTACGGACCAAATAATGATCCACGCTTCTTTGAAAATATATATAATACATGATCAACCCTGCAAGCAATACAAGACTCTATTATTATGGTGGGAGATTATAATACTGTTTTAAATACCTCAATGGACCGTAAAGGAAATCACATGTCATGTCATGGATATATTGGAACAGTGACCCTTTAGAATTACCTGGATTTCTGCATAAATTGGTCATAAAATGGTATCTGATCGTCATCTAAGTCACAACAATAGACAAAGACAGTCTGCTTAAACTAATAACACACAGACAATTATAATTGTTCACGTCTTTATTGAACACACCGTGTAAACATTCATAGTGCAGGTTGGAAAAAGTATGTGAACCCTTGGTTTTAATAGCTGGTTGACCCTCCTTTGGCAGCAATAACCTCAACCAACTGTTTTCTGTAGTTGCGGATCAGACCTGAACAACGGTCAGGAGGAATTTTGGACCATTCCTCTTTACAAAACTGTTTCAGTTCCACAATATTCTTGGGATGTCTGGCGTGAACTGCTCTCTTGAGGTCATCCCACAGCATCTCAATCAGGTGGAGGTCAGGACTCTGACTGGGCCACTCCAGAAGACGTATTTCTTCTGTTCAAGCCATTCTGGTGTTGATTAACTTCTGCGTTTTGGGTTGTTGCCTCGTTGCATCACCTAACTTCTGTTGAGCTTCAATTGGCGGACAGATAACCTAACATTCTCCTACAAAATGTCTTGATAAACTTGGGAATACATTTTTCCGTGGATGATAGCAAGTTGTCCAGGCCCTGAGGCAGCAAAGCAGCCCCAAACCATTACGCTCCCTCCACCAGACTTTACAGTTGGGATGAGGTGTTGATGTTGGTGGGCTGTGCCTTTTTTTCTCCACACATAGTGTTGCGTGTTCCTTCCAAACACAACTTTTGTTTCATCTGTCCACATTATATTTTGCCAGTAGCGCTGTGGCACATCTAGCTGCTCTTTTGTGAACATCAGACGTGCAGCAATGCTTTTTTTGGACAGCAGTGGCTTCTTCCGTGGTGTCCTCCCATGAACACCATTCTTGTTTAGTGTTTTACGTATCGTAGACTCGTCAACAGAGATGTTAGCCGTGGACTGACTTTTAGAGATACTTTTGTGACCCTTTCCAGCTTTATGCAGGGCAACAATTCTTAATCTTAGGTTTTCTGAGATCTCTTTTGTTTGAGGCTTGTTTCACATCAGGCAATGCTTCTTGTGAATAGCAAACTCACATTTTGTGAGTGTTTTTTATGGGGCAGGACAGCTCAAATCAAAATCTCAAATCTCGTCTCTTTGATTCGACTCCAGGTTAGTTGACAACTGACTCCAATTAGCTTTTGGAGAAGTCATTAGCCTAGGGGATGACATACTTTTTCCAACATACAAATCAAATCAAATCCAAGTTTATTTGTCACGTGCGCCGAATACAACAGATGTAGACCTTACAGTGAAATGCTTACTTACAGGCTCTAACCAATAGTGCAAAAAAGGTATTAGGTGAACAATAGGTAAGTAAAGAAATAAAACAACAGTAAAAAGACAGGCTATATGCAGTAGCGAGGCTATATACAGTAGAGAGGCTACATACAGACACCGGTTAGTCAGGCTTATTGAGGTAGTACGTACATGTGGATATGGTTAAAGTGACTATGCATATATGATGAACAGAGAGTAGCAGTAGCGTAAACAGAGGGGTTGGCGGGTGGCGGGACACAATGCAGATAGCCCAGTTAGCCAATGTGCAGGAGCACTGGTTGGTCGGCCCAATTGAGGTAGTATGTACATGAATGTATAGTTAAAGTGACTATGCATATATGATAAACAGAGAAAACACTGTGAATGTTTAAATTATGTATTCAATATAGACAAGAAAAATACAATAATTTGTGTGTTATTAGATAAGCAAATTTATGTCGAATTTATTCAGAAATCCTGGTAGTTCCAAAGGGTTCACATAATGTTTCTTGCCACTGTATGAAGGCTTAAATAACCTGACCTCGTGAGATATACATGTTGGCGGCACAATCAAGCTAGTCATCTTGACTACTTGTAACGGCTGTTGGAAGGAGAGGACCAAGGTGCAGCGTGGTACGTGTCCATATTTATTAAATGAACACTGAAATAACAAAAAATAACAAAGAATAACGACCGAAACAGTTCTGGCTGGTGTAGACACACAACAGGAAACAACTACCCACAAACACAGGTGGGAACAGGCTACCTAAGTATGGTTCTCAATCAGAGACAACGATTGACAGCTGCCTCTGATTGGGAACCACACCCGGCCAAACACATAGAAAAGGACAACATAGAAAAAAAAAAATAGAATGCCCACCCCAACTCACGCCCTGACCAAACCCAAATAGAGACATAACAAAGGAACTAAGGTCAGGGCGTGACACTACTTTCTTATGTCATTCTCGTTGGTACCAAAAGTGAAAGAAGTGTTGATAGGGGACAGAATGCGGTCGGACCATCAGATACAGTTGAATTCGGAAGTTTACATACACTTTAGCCAAATACATTTAAACTCAGTTTTTCACAATTCCTGACATTTAATCCAACTATAAATTCCCTGTCTTAGGTCAGGTAGGATCACCACTTTATTTTAAGAATGTGAAATGTCAGAATAATAGTAGAGAGAATTATTTATTTCAGCTTTTATTTCTTTCATCACATTCCCAGTGGGTCAGAAGTTTACATACACTCAACTAGTATTTGGTAGCAATGCCTTTAAATTGTTTAACTTGGGTCAAACATTTTGGGTAGCCTTCCACAATAAGTTGGGTGAATTATGGCCCATTCCTCCTGACAGAGCTGGTGTAACTGAGTCAGGTTTGTAGGCCTCCTTGCTCACACATGCTTTTTCAGTTCTGCCCACAAATTTTCTATAGGATTGAGGTCAGGGCTTTGTGATGGCCACTCCAATACCTTGACTTTGTTGTCCTTAAGCCATTTTGCCACAACTTTGGAAGTATGCTTGGGGTCATTGTCCATTTGTAAGACCTATTTGCGACCAAGCTTTAACTTCCTGACTGATGTCTTGAGATGTTGCTTCAATATATCCACATAATTTTCCTACCTCATGATGCCACCAGTCCCTCCTGCAGCAAAGAACCCTCACAACACGAGGCTGCCACCCCTGTGCTTCACGGTTGGGATGGTGTTCTTTGGCTTGCAAGCATCCCCTTTTTCCTCCAAACATAACGATGGTCATTATGGCAAAACATTTATATTTTTGTTTCATCAGACTAGAGGACATTTCTCCAAAAAGTACGATCTTTGTCCCCATGTGCAGTTGCAAACCGTAGTCTGGATTTTTCATGGTGGTTTTGGAGCAGTGGCTTCTTACTTGCTGAGCGGCCTTTCAGGTTATGTCAATATAGGACTCGTTTTACTGTGGATATAGATACTTTTGGAACCATTTCCTCCAGCATCTTCACAAGGTCCTTTGCTATTGTTCTGGGATTGATTTGCACTTTTCGCACCAAATTATGTTTATCTCTAGGAGACATAACATGTCTCCTTCCTGAGCGGTATGACTGCTGCATGGTCCCATGGTGTTTATACTTGCGTACTATTGTTTGTACAGATGAACGTGGTACCTTCAGGCGTTTGGAAATTGCTCCCAAGGATGAACCATACTTGTGGAGAGCTACAATTTTTTTCTGAGGTCTTGGCTGATTTCTTTTGATTTTCCTATGATGTCAAGCAAAGAGGGACTGAGTTTGAAGGAAGGCCTTGAAATACATCCACAGGTACACCTCCAATTGACTCAAATGATGTCAATTAGCCTATCAGAAGCTCCTAAAGCCATGACATAATTTTCTGGAATTTTCCAAGCTATTTAATGGCACAGTCAACTTAGTGTATGTAAACTTCTGACCCACTGGAATTGTGATACAGTGAATTATAAGTGAAATAATCTGTCTGTAAACAATTGTTGGAAACATTACTTGTGTCATGCACAAAGTAGATGTCCTAACCGATTTACAAAACTATAGTTTGTTAACAAGAAATGTGTGGAGTGGTTGAAAAACGAGTTTTAATGACTCCAACCTAAGTGTCTGTAAACTTCCGACTTCAACTGTACATTACTCTTACTGAATTTCCACGTGGGCGAGGATATTGGAAATGTAATCAAAGCCTACCGGATGATAACTTGTTTAGGACAGAAGAACTTATAACAGAATTTTTCAGAAATAACATAGGTAGAGCAAATCCCCTTACTATATGGGACACTTTTAAATGTGCCTTTACAGGCCATGCAATTCAGTACTCATCTCTAAAACAAAAGTAATTTTGGTCAGAAGAGTCCATACTAACAAAGGAAATAGAAGGTCTAACAGAACAGATAGATAGCAATAAAAACTATACCATAGAGGCTCAGAATAAGTTAGAGGGGAAAAAAATGGAGGAACTTATTCAAGAAAGATCAGGTGTAATATATTGTGAAAAGAAAGCGAACAGGATGGAATATGGGGAAAAAATGCACCAAATTATTTTTTAATCTTCAACATTGAAATGCTACCAAAACTTAATTTACTGAAACTTGTTACAAATGACAGTCACGCATGATTTACCAAATTATATTTTGAAAGAGGAAGCTGTAAGGTTCCTGGGTGTAGCTGGTGCAGAGGAGTCAGGCGCAGGACAGCAGGGATGAGTAACACAATGAACTTTCCTCAACATTTACAAATACATGAAGTAATACCACGCCCACAAACAACGGACCGAACTTACGATAAAACAATCACTCACAAAAACCACGGGGAAAACAGAGGGTAAATAATGAACATGTAATTGGGGAATTGAAACCAGGTGTGTAAAACGTAGACAAAACAAATGGAAAATGAAAAGTGTATCGGCGATGGCTAGAAGGCCAGTGACGTCGACCGCCGAACGCCGCCCGAACAAGAAGAGCAACTGACTTCGGAGGAAGTCGTGACAGTACCACCCCTTGACGCGCAGCTCCAGCAGCGCGTCGACACCGACCTCGGGGACGACCCGGAGGACAAGGCGCAGGGCGATCCCGATGGAGACGGTAGAACTCCCGCAGCAACGAAGGGTCCAAAACATCCTCCACTGGCACCCAGCATCTCTACTCCGTACTGTACCCCTCCCAATCCACAAGGTACTGAAGGCCCCTCCCCCGACGCCTCAAGTCCAGTATGGCTCGAATAGCATACGCCGGGGCCACCTCGATGACCAGAGGGAGAGGAGGAACCTCCCGCACCTCAAACTCCTGGAGGGGACCAGCCACCACCGGCCTGAGGAGAGACACATGGAACAAGGGGTCAATACGGTAATCTGGAATGGCCCCATAAACTGCGTGCCCAGCTTCTGGCAGGGCAGGCGTAGGGGCAGGTTTCGGGTTGAGAGCCAGACCCTCACTACGGTGGCGATCGGCGCTCGCCTTCTGACGCCTCACGGCCCGTTGCAGGTGCACATGAGCTTAAACCATTCGTCCACCGCAGGAGCCTCGATCTAGCTCTGATGCCAAGGTGCCAGAACCGGCTGATACCCCAGTACGCACTGGAAGGGTATCTGGTGTGACACTGGGTTTTAATAGTAGATGTATCTGGTGTGACACTGTGTTGTAGTAGTAGGTGTATCTGGGGTGACACTGTGTTGTAGTAGTAGGTGTATCTGGTGTGACACTGTGTTTTAATAGTAGATGTATCTGGTGTGACACTGTGTTGTTATATTAGGTGTATCTGGGGTGACACTGTGTTGAGGTAGTAGGTGTATCTGGGGTGACACTGTGTTGTAGTAGTAGGTGTATCTGGTGTGACACTGTGTTTTAATAGTAGATGTATCTGGAGTGACACTGTGTTGTTATATTAGGTGTATCTGGAGTGACACTGTGTTGTTATATTAGGTGTATCTGGGGTGACACTGTGTTGTAGTAGTAGGTGTATCTGGTGTGACACTGTGTTTTAATAGTAGATGTATCTGGTGTGACACTGTGTTTTAATAGTAGATGTATCTGGTGTGACACTGTGTTGAGGTAGTAGGTGTATCTGGGGTGACACTGTGTTGTAGTAGTAGGTGTGGTAATAGGAGACTGACTGATTTGTGTAGCTACACATTAGGAGAGATTATTCCTGTTAAGATTCCTATCACTCTGATTATGTTCTTCCAAAGTCACAGGCTTTTGTCCTGGGAATTTTGCTGCCATCAATTAGGGAGCTGTCGGTTCCAATCTGGCTGGTGTTTCTCTGGTCTCCTCCTAATACAGTCCCCTCTCCTCTCTCCCTCATCTCTTCCTCCTCTCAACCTCTCTTTCGACTCCACTCCACTCCTCTCATCCTCTCCCCTCTCCTCTCCTCTCCTATCCTCTCCCTCTCTCTGCCCCCCCCCCCCCCCCCATCCTCTCCTCCCCTCCTTCCCTGGCCCCCAACCCCATGCAGTGATACTGATCTACCATCTACCACACTATAGAGGAGACACAGAGGGGACGATCATTAGAGGTGGCATTTACTCCCAGTCACACACGTAGGCACACTTAGGACTCACACACTCCCAGTCAGCCTCTCTCTCTCAGAGATCTGAATCTGCAATTACCTCCCAGTGAATAGTGTTGTCCGATCAGGCCAGTGTTAATAATGGCTCATCCCAGAGTGGATACAGAACCAATCATTTCCACTGATGCCGTTCTTTGATTGTTTATCGCTCCCCACTACCCAGGGTTATCGGGCGCTACTGTAACAAATACAGGAAGAAATGCATTTGAGACATATCCTGCATCACAACTTTGACATCAAACACTTCAACGGGACATTTCCCCTATATGTCCATTAATGTGTTACTAACATATCATGTGTCATACAAATCTAGAATTTCCTCACTATTCGCAAATAAATACGCTGCTGGAATCTGGGAAGCAGTGTGTTGTTTCCGGTCCATTTCCATCCCCACGCTACACGGATATGGTTTTTAGTCGTTTTAGTCTTTTACAGACCGACCAGGTCTATTTCTTCGGGACAATTTACATCTTAACAGGTATGGCTCCAGCATCCTCTCCACCAACATGTCTCTTACTCTTGCCTCATGTAGAGCCTTTGATACCTGACGTTGTGTATTCTCGGGGGTTGACTTTTGGGATTGTACACTCCCCTATCAGACTATGTTCAATGCTCCTCTCCCAGTTTCATTAATTAGTTCCTCAATTGCAAATATGGAACAAACTACAGTTAACAACCTTTCTGCAATTCCTAGTTTATTGTCCAATCACCGTATTGCAAATACTACTCACATGCAGAGAGGTATTGTTAGTAGTAATCTTGTCCCCATAAAATTGAGCTCTGTCAATAGCTCGAAAATGGTTTATTGCTCATCCAGTGCAGCTTCAGGTGCTACCTTGGATACTCCATCTGATATGAATTCCCGTAGCGATGGTTTTGGAATAATTCATTTGAATGCTAGAAGCCTGATCCAAAAGTTGGACTTTATTGAAATTTTGGTCTCACAATCAAATGTTGACGTTCTGATTGTATCTGAATCGTGGCTGTGTGATTCTGTGCCAGATTCAGATGTTCAGTTGATTGGATACAATATTTATAGAACTGATAGAGTTGGTAGAGGTGGTGGTATTGCGATTTATGTTAAATGCTGCTTAAATGTTTCTGTGTCCATATCAACCTCTGTCTCAAAGCAATATGAATGTCTAGTTTTAAACGTGGTACTTGGTAATAATGCTCATTTAACTCTAGCAGGGGTATATCGCCCCCCCTCAGCTCCTCCTTGTACTCTATGCAATTTATCTGATATACTGTCTAATTATGCAAACTCTGAATTACTGATTTTGTGAGATTTTAACCTGGATTGGCTCTCACCAGTATCCGATAAATTAAAAGGCATTTGTACTGAGCTAAATCTAACTCAGCTGATAACTAAACCAACCCGTCCCAACTTTAAGAACCCAGTAAAATCCACTCTACTAGACATTATTCTAACAAATACCCCCCATAAATACACAGCCAGTGGGTTTTTTGCAAATGATATCAGTGACCACTGCCCTATTGCTTGTATTAGAGATGCCAGGCTGAAACACTCTGATCCCTGTATAATCTCTAAGAGAAATTATAAACATTTCTCACAGCAAGCTTTTATCCTTGACTTATATCACTCTGAGCTTTTATCCACTTGCTGCTTTCTGGACCCGGTTTTAGCCCTTGCTTTTTTCTCTTCTATTGTTACCTCTATGTCTGATAAACATGCCCCGCTTAAGAATCACAGAGTTGTAACAGTCCTGACCTGTTTTATGTTGTTTTTTATGTGTTTATGGTCAGGGCATGTGTTTTGGGTGGGCAGTCTATGTTATCTGTTTCTATGTTGGTTTCGGTTTGCCTGGTATGGCTCTTGATTAGAGGCAGGTGGTTTGCATTTTCCTCTAATCAAGAGTCATATTTAGGTAGGGCATTATCACTGTGTGTTTGTGGGTGATTGTCTCCTGTGATGTCTTCGTTTTGTGTTCGATATATTCACTTTTGGAGCTGTTTGGCTGTTCGTATGTTTCGATGTCCGTTCCTGTTCGTGAGTTTACGTTTGTCTATGTAAGTTTATGTTCAGGTTCCGTTGTACGTCGTTTTGTTATTTTGTAGTTTTGAAAGTGTTTTGTTTTGTTACGTGACCATCGTATTTATAATAAAGATGGCATATTTCCCTGACTCCGCATTTTGGTCCGAAGATCCTTCTCTCCTCACCTCATCTGAGGATGAGGAGAGCGACAGCTCTTACAGAATCACCCACCAAAATACAGAGACCAAGCGGTATGGGAATGCTCGACGGAGCAATAAGGATTTCTGGACTTGGGAGGAGATATTGGACGGTAGAGGACCTTGGGCTCAACCAGGGGAATATCGCCGTCCTAAGGAGGAGAAGAGGGCAGCCACAGCCCAGGAGCGCTGGTATGAGGAGGCAGCGCGACGACGCGGTTGGGAGCCCGTGAGTAAGACCCAAAAATTTCTTGGGGGGGGGCACACGAGGAGTGTGGTAAAGCCGGGTAGGATACCCGAGCCAACTCCCCGTGCTTACCGTGGAGGTAGAAGGCGTCGTACTGGTAAGACACCGTGTTATGCGGTAAAGCGCACGGTGTCCCCAGTACGCGTGCTTAGCCCAGTGCGGGCTATTCCACCTTGCCGCACTGGGAGGGCTAGGTTGGGCATCGAGCCGGGTGCCATGAAGCCGGCCCAACGTAGCTGGTCTCCAGTACGTCTCCTCGGGCCGGTGTACATGGCACCAGCCTTACAGGTGGTGTCCCCGGTTCGCCTGCATAGCCCAGTGCGGGCTATTCCACCTCGCCGCACTGGCAGGGCTACGGGGTTCATTCAACCTGGTAGGGTTGGGGAGGCTCGGTGCTCAAGAGCACGTGTCCTCCTTCACGGTCCGGTATATCCGGTGCCACCTCCATGTACCAGTCCTCCGGTGGCAGCCCCCCGTACCAGGCTGTCTCTCCGGGTTCTCTCTCCTGCTGTTTCCTCCTCTCCAGCGCAGCCGGTGCCTAGACCACGCACCAGGCTGTCTCTCCTTCTCCTCTCTACAGAGCTATCTGTCTCCCCAGCGCCATCTGAGCCATCCGTCTCCCCAGCGCCATATGAGCCTGCAAAGCCGCCCGTCTGCCATGAGCCTGCAAAGCCGCCCGTCTGCCATGAGCCTACAGAGCCATCCGCCAGACAGGAGCCGCTAGAGCCGTCAGCCAGACAGGAGCCGCTAGAGCCGTCAGCCAGACAGGATCTGCCAGAGCCGCCAACCAGACAGGATCTGCCAGAGCCGCCAACCAGACAGGATCTGCCAGAGCCGCCAACCAGACAGGATCTGCCAGAGCCGCCAACCAGACAGGATCTGCCAGAGCCGCCAACCAGACAGGATCTGCCAGAGCCGCCAGCGAGCCATGAGCAGCCAGAGCCGTCAGAGAGCCATGAGCAGCCAGAGCCGTCAGTGAGCCATGAGCAGCCAGAGCCGTCAGAGAGCCATGAGCAGCCAGAGCCGTCAGAGCGCCATGAGCGTCGAGAGCCGTCAGCCTGCCATGAGCGTCGAGAGCCGTCAGCCTGCCATGAGCGTCGAGAGCCGTCAGCCTGCCATGAGCGTAGAGAGCCGTCAGTCTGCCATGAGCGTCGAGAGCCGTCAGCCTGCATGGACCTGCCAGAGCCGTCCAAACAGGACCTGCCAGAGTCCTTCAGCTGGGATCTGCCCCTTGTCCCGGTGTTGCCCCTTGTCCCGGTGCTGCCCCTTGTCCCGGTGCTGCCCCTTGTCCCGGTGCTGCCCCTTGTCCCGGTGCTGCCCCTTGTCCCGGTGCTGCCCCTTGTCCCGGTGCTGCCCCTTGTCCCGGTGCTGCCCCTTGTCCCGGTGCTGCCCCTTGTCCCGGTGCTGCCCCTTGTTCTAGTGCTGCCCCTTGTCCCGGTGCTACCCCTTGTCCCGGTGCTGCCCCTTGTCCCGGTGCTAGCTGTTTATTTAGGGGAGGGTAGTGTTAGGGTGGTCATTAGAGGGGGTAGACAGAAGAGGGGAGTGACTATGGTGGTATGGGGACAGCGTCCTGAGCCGGAACCACCACCGTGGTCAACTGCCCACCCGGACCCTCCCCTGGACTTTGTGCTTGTGCGCCCGGCGTGCGCATCTTGAGGGGGGGGTACTGTAACAGTCCTGACCTGTTTTATGTTGTTTTTTATGTGTTTATGGTCAGGGCATGTGTTTTGGGTGGGCAGTCTATGTTATCTGTTTCTATGTTGGTTTCGGTTTGCCTGGTATGGCTCTTGATTAGAGGCAGGTGGTTTGCATTTTCCTCTAATCAAGAGTCATATTTAGGTAGGGCATTATCACTGTGTGTTTGTGGGTGATTGTCTCCTGTGATGTCTTCGTTTTGTGTTCGATATATTCACTTTTGGAGCTGTTTGGCTGTTCGTATGTTTCGATGTCCGTTCCTGTTCGTGAGTTTACGTTTGTCTATGTAAGTTTATGTTCAGGTTCCGTTGTACGTCGTTTTGTTATTTTGTAGTTTTGAAAGTGTTTTGTTTTGTTACGTGACCATCGTATTTATAATAAAGATGGCATATTTCCCTGACTCCGCATTTTGGTCCGAAGATCCTTCTCTCCTCACCTCATCTGAGGATGAGGAGAGCGACAGCTCTTACAAGAGTAAGAAACCGAACCAGTTCTTGGTTCTCTCCTGAATTGTCAGGTCTTTTCCTGCAAAAGAATCGGGCCTGGGCCTTGGCGAGGAAAACAGGTACTCCAGCTGATTGGCTGTTTTTTAGGCAATTGAGAAATAAATGCACTGCAGCTGTCAAAAAGGCAAAATCAAATTACTTCCTTAATGCTATGACAGATTCTGCAGGAGATCCTGCAAAATTCTGGAAAACCGTTAATTCACTGAAACGGGGGAATTCTGCTGTTTCTCTTCCTAAGCAAATTACCTCAGACTTCTGTATTCTAACTGAAAAAAATGATATTTGTGATGCTTTTAATAAGCATTTCATCTCTGCTGTTTTTTTATTTGAAAGGAAAAGTGGACTTTGTGGTACTGGCCAGTTAGTTGATTTTTCGTCTTGCTTTCAACCGTTACTCTGAAAAATGGTAACCCTGTTTTTAGTTTCCAGAAAATAACTGAAGCAGAGGTTCTAATTGCCCTGTGTGCCATTGATACTAAGAAATCCTTAGGCGCTGACAATTTAGACCCGTACTTACTTAAGTGTGCTGCACCTATTATTGCTGGTTCAGTAGCACACATTTTTAATCTAACATTAAGCACAGGAAATATCCCTAAGGTGTGGAAAGCAGCTTTTGTTCTGCCATTACATAAGGGAGGTGACGGTAGTGATTTGGATAACTATCGACCCATCTCTAGGCTCCCTTGTCTGGTAAAGATTCTAGAATCTATAGTCAACAAACAGTTACAATCTTTTCTTTCTGCTAACAGTATTCTTAGTACCAATCAATCTGGTTTTAGATCTAAACACAGTACCACACCGGCCACTATGCTTGTTGTAAATGATATTGCAAATGCCTTAGACGATAGAAAGCACTGTGCTGCGTTGTTTGTAGATTTGTCAAAAGCTTTTAACACTGTAGACCATGCTATCCTTCTGAGTAAGCTGTCATCTATAGGACTGGGCACTGATGCCTGCCGATGGTTTTATGACTATCTTAAAGATAGAACTCAAGCCGTCATGGTCGATGGGGTCAAGTCTGACCCCTTACAGTTACTTAAAGGGGTCCCTCAGGGTTCAATAATTGGCCCACTATTGTTCTCACTTTATATAAACAACATTGGTGATGATGTCAGATATTGTAAATTCCATTTATATGCAGATGACACAGTGATGTACTCTATTGCTCCAACAGCGGACCAAGCTTTAATGCAGTTGGAGTCTGATTTTAGGATACTACAGGGGTCTCTTTTACAGCTTAAACTTGTTTTAAACGCTAAGAAAACAAATGTCATGTTTTTTTCTAGGTCTAAACTCTCAGTTAGAAACACGTTTGTAATCACTAGCTTGGATGGTACTCAAATCAATAAGGTCTCTGCATATAAATACTTAGGGGTATGGTTAGATGATAGGCTTTCTTTTAAAAAACATGTTACTGAATTGGGAAAAAAGCTCAAATTCAAGATAGGATTCCTTTACAGAAACAGGGCTTGTCTGTCCTCTGTAAATAGGAAAAAAATTGTGCAGGCTACTTTTATGTCCGTTTTAGATTATGGTGATATTATCTATATGCATGCATCGGCAAACACATTAAAACCACTGGATGCTATTTACCATTGTGCACTCAGGTTTATCACGGGTGATAGTTACAGAACTCATCACTGTATCCTATATCAACATGTGGGTTGGGTCTCTCTATCTGTGAGGCGAGAGCAACATGCTCTCTTGTCTATTTATAAAGCACTTCTTTTAAAACTACCTCCATATATATCATCATTAATTTCCACAAGATGTACTAATTTTAAAACCAGATCACAGATGTGGATTACATTAGAGACTCCTGCGGTCTCCACAGAGTTGGGTAGGACTGCCTTCAGTTCCTTTGCACCTTATTTATGGAACAAACTGCAGATCCAACTTAAGTTAGACACTCTGGTGTCCCTTGCCCATTTTAAAATGTTTATGGAGGATCAATATGATGTTGTCTGTGATTGATTCTGTTGAATTGTGTATGTTTTGAAATGTTCTTGTCTGTATGTCTAAAACTGTACATGTCAACATGTTTACACAGGGCCGTAAAAGAGATCCAGGTCTCAGTCTGTTTTCCCTGTTAAAATAAAGATAAAAAATAAAAAATATATGAGCATTTCTGCATCTCACCAGTAGAAACGGGCCATCTACATTTCCTGGTTGTAAGCAAACTACAATATCCAGGTGGATCCAGTTTATGTGAATACTCCCATGGAGAAATATCAAAACGTCTGTGTTTGTAGCCAGCACTTTCAGCTGGAGAATTTCGAAATGGACCTGAAGTCTCAACTAATGGGGGTGACAGGTCGTCGAACTTTGAAAAGTGATGTTATTCCAGCGATTTTCCCCTTCCCTTCAAAGAGGACGGTATCCGATCAGACAACATCAGGTCAGCAGAAAATAAGTCGAGCTGGGGTAACGTAGCTAACTACATTAATTTATCTAAACCAACATCTAGCAGATAGCTGTCACGTTCCTGACCTATTTCTGTTAGTTTGTTGTATGTGTTAGTTGGTCAGGACGTGAGTTTGGGTGGGCATTCTATGTTTTCTGTTTCTATGTTGGTTTAAGGGTTGCCTGGTATGGCTCTCAATTAGAGGCAGGTGTTTGGCGTTCCTCTAATTGAGAGTCATATTTAGGTAGGTTGTTTCACAGTGTTCGTTGTGGGTGGTTGTCTCCTGTGTCAGTGTTTGTCGCACCATACGGGACTGTTCGGTTTGTTTTTGTACATCGTCATTTTGTGTAGTCTATTTTCCCTGTTCGTGCGTTCTTCGTGTTTAATGTAAGTTCGTCGTCCAGGTCTGTCTACTCCGTTTGTTGTTTTTGTTAGTTATAGTGAAGTTCGTGTTTTTTCGTCTTGTCTTTAAATAAATTATGTGTTCACAACCCGCTGCGCCTTGGTTCCATCACTACTCCTCCTTTTCGGTTGAAGAGGAGGAGGACTACCGTTACAATAGCTTTCATAATACGCTGGCTAGACATTCCAAATCAGTATAATTAGCCTGCTTCTATCTGCGATGTGATTTGTAACTTTTCAAGCTAAAGTTAGCTATGTCAGGTTACGTTAGCTACAGCCAACCGGACCGTATCCAACCGTTAACTAGCTAGGAACTATAACTATCTACCAAACAAAAGAGGCTAACGTGACTATGTGTTCTACTTACAAGGTCCGATCCCATCAACATCTGCAGCTGTATCATCATCAATAGTCCCCGCGATATGCAACTGTTCAGGGAAGTCAGGAACCAATACACGCAGTCAGTCAGGAAAGCAAAGGCTAGCTTTTTCAAGCAGAAATTCGCATCCTGTTGCTCTAACTCCAAAAAGTTCTGGGACACTGTAAAGTCCATGGAGAACAAGAGCACCTCCTCAAGGAGGAGTTCTTTATTGTGTTATTGGCTTGTTTATTGTTTACTCCATGTGTAACTCTGTGTTGTTGTCTGTGTCGCACTGCTTTGCTTTATCTTGGCCAGGTCGCAGTTATAAATGAGAACGTCGTGAGCGTACATATTCCTTTATTAATGGAAATGCCGACAAAAACAATAAATAATACAAAACAAACCGTGAAGCTAAAGGCTATGTGCCATAAACAAAGTCAACTTCCCACAAAGACAGGTGGGAAAAAGGGCTACCTAAGTATGGTTCTCAATCAGAGACAACAATAGACAGCTGTCCCTGATTGAGAACCCTACCCGGCCAAAACATAGAAATACAAACAATAGAACATAGAATACCCACCCCAAATCACACCCTGACCAAACCAAATAGAGACATAAAAAGGATCTATAAGGTCAGGGCGTGACACTACCTGGTTAGATAAAGGTGAAATAAAAAAATAAAATAAAAATTAAAAGCTCGGCAATAGGAATTACGGCACCAGTCACTTTTGCTAAATCTTTCCATGACTAAATCTTTCCATGATGAGCAAATGAAAATACTGTATCTAGGCATAAACATGGTCCGTGTAATAGTTGGTGTGTTTACAAGTAGGCTATCACTTCTACTGTAGTTTTCTCGGTATTAAGGAGGCTTAGATGTTTGTTAAAACCTGTTGAGGACAGAGGGCGCTGTTTTCACTTTGGGGGAAAATCGTGCCAAATTTAAACGGCCTCGTACTCAATTCTTGCTCGTACAATATGCATATTATTATTACTATTGGATAGAAAACACTCTCTAGTTTCTAAAACCATTTGAATTATATCTGTGAGTAAAACAGAACTCCTTTTGCAGCAAACTTCCTGATAGGAAGTGGAAAATCTGAAATCGATGCACTGTTCTAGGGGCTGCCTATTAAAGTCCTTGATATTTATTAGTTTAGATGCACTTCATACGTCTTCCACTAGATGTCGACAAGCAGTGAGAGAAGAAATTGAGTGTGTAACTTGATCTGGGCTCGAATTATAGCTCTTGGCATGACGTGTCACCAGTTTCCTGTTTTCTGGAGAGCGCGAGAAGGGACCTGGATTTGCCTTCTGATAAGCTGACGTTATGGATGACTAATATCTCCGGCTTTGATTTTATTTGATACATGTAACAATATCATCGTAAAGTATGTTTTTTCAATATAGTTTAATCCGATTATTGAAATTATTTCGGGACTTTTGCCGTGTTCCGTTCTCTGAGTTTGTTGACGATGGAGAGATTCGCGCCACTTGGCAAGTGTTCTTGCTAAATCGAGAGGGAAAAAGGCCGTTCTAAAACCAAACAACGATTGTTCTGGACAAAGGACCCCTTGTACAACATTCTGATGGAAGATCAGCAAAAGTAGGACCCATTCTATGAAGTTATTTCATATATCTGTCGTACATGTGAACTAGTCATTTGCGCCCAGCTTTTGGGTACTCTCTCGCTATAACTAAGCTGGATGTCGTAATGAAGTTATTTTTAGAATTCTAACACGGCGATTGCATTAAGAACTAGTGTATCTATCATTTCCTATACAACATGTATTTTTTAGTTATGTTTATGAATAGCTATTTGGTCAGAATATGTGTGTCAGAAAAAGTGTCAGAAAAATATCCGGACGTTGTGGGAAAAAGATGCTACGTTAGCACAACGTTAGCACAATGTATAACTACTGATTTCAGCTCTAAATATGCACATTTTCGAACAAAACATAAGTGTATGTATAACCTGATGTTATAGGACTGTCATCTGATGAAGCTTATCAAGGTTAGTCAAAATTATATATCTTGCTGGTTTATTCGCTATCGCTGACGTGCCTATTGCTATCGCTAACGTGCCTTGATGAATGAATGCGGTAGTGTGGTAGGCTATTGTAGTAAGCTAATATAATGCTATATTGTGTTTTCGCTGTAAAACACTTAAAAAATCGGAAATATTGTCTGGATTCACAAGATGTTTGTCTTTAATTTGCTGTACACCATCGATTTTTCAGAAATGTTTAAGTATTTAGGTATTTGACGTTGGTGTCTGTATTTATTCTGTCTGCTTTCGGTGCAATTTCTGATTGTAGCTGCAATGTAAACTATGATTTATACCTGAAATATGCACATTTTTCGAACAAAACATAGATTTATTGAATAACATGTTATAAGAAGTTTTTTGTTGGTTAGTTTGTTTGGTTCTTGGTTAGTTAGGTTGGCTTTGTGCATGCTACCTGTGCTGTGAAAAATGTCTGTCCTTCTTTGTATTTGGTGGTGAGCTAACATAAATATATGTGGTGTTTTCGCTGTAAAACATTTTAAAAATCGGACATGTTGACTGGATTCACAAGATGTGTATCTTTCATTTGCTGTATTGGACTTGTTAATGTGTGAAAGTTAAATATTTCTAAAAAATATCTTTTGAATTTCACGCTCTGCCTTTTCAGTGGAATGTGGGAGGAGTTCCGCTGGCGGAACGCCAGAGCCAGACAGGTTAATACAAGGCTTGAAGTCTAATTTGGAGAAAGGTATTAGTAAGGAGGGGATGGTGTGTGTCAGGGTTTCCCAAACTTGGTCCTGAGTCCCACAGGGTGCACAGCTGATTCAAATCATCATCAGCTTGATGATGAGTCGCTTATTTGAATTAGCTGTGAAGCTATGTAGTCAATCAATCAATCAATCAAATGTATTTATAAAGCCCTTTTTACATCAAGGCAGGAACCTAGGAAGAAACCTAGAGAGGAACCAGGCTATGAGGGATGGCCAGTCCTCTTCTGGCTGTGCCGGGTGGAGATTATAACTGAACATGGCCAAGATGTTTAAACGTTCATAGATGACCAGCAGGGTCAAATAATAATAATCACAGTGATTGTCGAGGGTGCAGCAAGTCAGCACCTCAGGAGTAAATGTCAGTTGGCTTTTCATAGCTGATCATTCAGAGTTCGAGACAGCATGTGCAGGAGAGAGAGTCAAAAACAGCAGGTCTGGGACAGGTAGCACATCCGGTGAACAGGTCAGGGTTCCATAGCCTCAGGTAGAACAGTTGAAACTGGAACAGCAGCACGACCAGGTGGACTGGGGACAGTAAGGAGTCATCAGGCCAGGTAGTCCTGAGGCATGGTCCTAGAGCTCAGGACCTCCGAGTGAAGAGAGAGAGAAAGAGAGTAAATTAGAGGGAGCATATTAAAATTCACACAGGACACCGGATAAGACAGGAGAAGTACTCCAGATATAACAGCCCTCCGACACATAAACTATAGCAGCATAATTACTGGAGACTGAGACAGGAGAAATACTCCAGATAGGACAGACTGACCCTAGCCCCTCGACGCATAAACTACTGCAGCATAATTACTGGAGACTGAGACAGGAGAAATACTCCAGATAGGACAGACTGACCCTAGCCCCTCGACGCATAAACTACTGCAGCATAATTACTGGAGACTGAGACAGGAGAAATACTCCAGATAGGACAGACTGACCCTAGCCCCTCGACACATAAACTACTGCAGCATAATTACTGGAGACTGAGACAGGAGGGGTCTGGAGACACTGTAGTCCCGTCCGACGATACCCCCGGACAGGACCAACCAGGCAGGATATAACCCCATTCACTTTGCCAAAGCACAGCCCCCACACCACCAAGGCCGAGTATAGCCCACAATGATCTCCCCCACGGCACAAACCCAAGGGGGGCGGCAACCCAGACAGGAAGACCCACTCAAGTGACACACCGCTCCTAAGGATGGCATGGAAGAGCACCAGTAAGCCAGTGACTCCCAGTGGAGAGAGGGGCCTTTCCGTTCACACCCCTGGGCCAGACAACATTTTTTATTAAATCTAACCTTTATTGGACTAGGCAAGTCAGTTAAGAAAAAATTCTTATTTTCAATAGTGGGTTAAGTGCCTTGTTCAGGGGCAGAAGGACAGATTTTTGCCTTGTCAGCTCAGGGATTTGACCTTGCAACCTTTCGGTTACTAGTCCAACACTCTAACCACTAGGCTACCTGCCGACTCATATGTTGGGGGAGTGTGGTTGTTATAGAACAGTATATGGGTATGTGAGGGTGTATTGGAAGATGAGTGGGTGTTTTTGTGGAAAAAGTGTGGTGAGCCCATGTGTGTCTGAGAGGAGTTGTGACAGAGAGAGTTTTCAGGGGATATTCATTTTTAAATAAATGATAAATATAGTTGATTTATTTACTGTCCTGTCATGATGGAACGGTCCCCAACCTTATACCCTAGGCACCCACCTGAGCGACCCATACACTAAGGAGAAGTCCTTATCTTTTCTATGGGCATACTGTAAGTAGCCTATACGCAGCCAAAACAGGAAGATAAATGTGGTCAGAGACCTAGAGCAGCACTGCCCCCTCTAGATTCTGAGCCTGCTTGGCAGGGTTGGTCCTGCAAAGCCTCCTGATGGGGGAGTATAATATACAAGGGAATTCTCAAAGCTGCTAAAGAGAACCTTGATGACCTTGTACTTAGCCGGTGGGGTTTCCGGGGGGTGCCCTCACCCAGGTAGTGGCAGTGCTGGCAACACTAGCTGCAGTAACCCGTGGGGAGGGGTTCACTCGGACAATCAGAGAGGGGGTATATTACTGTGGCCCTGGTGGCACAAAGGTCTGACTGCACAGAGATGCTTTGGGAAAATGGTCACAACAACACAACAACAAACGTCCTCTCACTGTCAACTGCATTTATTTTCAGCAAACTTAACATGTGTAAATATTTGCATGAACATAACAAGATTCAACAACTGAGACATAAACTGAACAAGTTCCACAGACATGTGACTAACAGAAATGGAATAATGTGTTCCTGAACAAATGGGGGGTCAAAATCAAAAGTAACAGTCAGTATCTGGTCTGGCCAGCAGCTGCATTAAGTACTGCAGTGCATCTCCTCCTCATGGACTGCACCAGATTTGCCAGTTCTTGCTGTGAGATGTTACCCCACTCTTCCACCAAGACACCTGCAAGATCCCGGACATTTCTGGGGGTAATGGCCCTAGCCCTCACCCTCCGATCCAACAGATCCCAGACGTGCTCAATGGGATTGAGATCCGGGGTCTTTGCTGTCCATGGCAGAACACTGACATTCCTGTCCTGCAGGAAATCACGCACAGAAGAGCAGTATGGCTGGTGGCATTGTCATGCTGGGGGGTCATGTCATGATGAGCCTGCAGGAAGGGTACCACATGAGGGAGGAGGATGTATTCCCTGTAACGCACAGCGTTGAGATTGCCTGCAATGACAACAAGCTTAGTCCGATGATGCTGTGACACGCATGACGGACCCTCCAACTCCATGACGGACCATGACGGACCCTCCACCTCCATGACGGACCCTCCACATCCATGGCGGACCATGACGGACCCTCCACATCCATGGCGGACCATGACGGACCCTCCACCTCCCTGACGGACCATGACGGACCCTCCACCTCCATGACGGACTATGACGGACCCTCCACATCCATGGCGGACCATGACGGACCCTCCACATCCATGGCGGACCATGACGGACCCTCCACATCCATGGCGGACCATGACGGACCCTCCACCTCCCTGACGGACCATGACGGACCCTCCACCTCCCTGACGGACCATGACGGACCCTCCACCTCCATGACGGACTATGACGGACCCTCCACCTCCATGGCGGACCATGACGGACCCTCCACCTCCATGACGGACCATCCACATCCATGGCGGACCATGACGGACCCTCCACATCCATGACGGACCCTCCACCTCCATGACGGACTATGACGGACCCTCCACCTCCATGGCGGACCATGACGGACCCTCCACCTCCATGACGGACCATGACGGACCCTCCACCTCCATGACGGACCCTCCACCTCCATGACGGACCCTCCACCTCCATGACGGACCCTCCACCTCCAAATCGATCCCGCTCCAGAGTACAGGCCTTGGTGTAACGCTCATTCCCTCGACGATAAACGCGAATCCAATCATCACCCCTGGTGAGACAAAACCGCGACTCGTCAGTGAAGAGCACTTTTTGCCAGTCCTGTCTGGTCCAGTGACAGTGGGTTTGTGCCCATAGGCGACGTTGTTGCCGGTGATGTCAGGTGAGGACCTGCCTTACAACAGGCCTACAAGCCCTCAGTCCAGCCTCTCTCAGCCTACTGCTGTAACGGTCGTCTTGTGGTGAATGAGCGGACCAAGGCGCAGCGGGTGATGAAGACATAATGAATATTTATTAATAGAACGACGAAACACGAAAACTCTTAAACAAACTACAAAACAAATAAACGACGTAGACTGACCTAAAACATGAGAACTTACAAATACACGAAGAACGCACGAACAGGTACAGACTACAAACAAACGCTACAGTCCCGTGTGGTACGAACATACATACAGACACGGAAGACAATCACCCACAAACAAACAGTGAGAACAGCCTACCTTAATATGGTTCTCAATCAGAGGAAACGTCAAACACCTGCCTCTAATTGAGAACCATATCAGGCAACACATTAAACCCAACATAGAAACACAATACATAGAATGCACACCCCAACTCACGCCCTGACCAACTAAACACATACAAAGACAAGAGAAAACAGGTCAGGAATGTGACAATTGCGGACAGTCTGAGCACTGATGGAGGGATTGTGCGTTCCTGGTGTAACTTGGGCAGTTGTTGTTGCCATCCTGTACCTGTCCCACAGATATTATGTGTGGATGTACCGATCCTGTGCAGGTGTTGTTACACGTGGTCTATGCGCTGTTAGTGTCGTTCCACAGGTGCATGTTCATGAATTGTTTATGTTTTTTGTGTGCTTTGTTTTCACCTTTATTTAACCAGGTATTTATATATATACACTGCTCAAAAAATAAAGGGAACACTAAAATAACACATCCTAGATCTGAATGAATGAAACATTCTTATTAAATACTTTTTTCTTTACATAGTTGAATGTGCTGACAACAAAATCACACAAAAATGATCAATGGAAATCAAATTTATCAACCCATGGAGGTCTGGATTTGGAGTCACACTCAAAATTAAAGTGGAAAACCACACTACAGGCTGATCCAACTTTGATGTAATGTCCTTAAAACAAGTCAAAATGAGCCTCAGTAGTGTGTGTGGCCTCCACGTGCCTGTATGACCTCCCTACAACGCCTGGGCATGCTCCTGATGAGGTGGCGGATGGTCTCCTGAGGGATCCAAGAGAGGTTGAATTGCAGCTCTTTTAGAACATCAGCTGTCAGGATTTGGGTGAAGAAGAAGCGGGGGCGGGCCATGGGCAAATTGCTGCAGGGGGTGCAGAGCTGTTGGCCTGGGTAGGGGTAGCCAGGTGGAAAGCATGGCCAGCCGTAGAAAAATGCTTATTGAAATTCTCGATTATCGGTAGATTTTTTCGGTGGTGACAGTGTTTCTTAGTCTCAGTGGGCAACTGGGAGGAGGTGCTCTCATTCTCCATGGACTTGACAGTGTCCAAAAACTTTTTGGAATTAGTGCTACAGGATGCACATTTCTGTTTGAAAAAGCTAGCCTTAGCTTTCCTAACTGACTGTATATTGGTTCCTGACTTCCCTGAAAAGTTGAATATCGCGGGGGCTATTCGATGCTAATGTAGAACGCCACAGGATGTTTTTGTGCTGGTCAAGGGCAGTCAAGATGGTGAGGAAAGCACTTTTAAAGAGCAACCAGGCATCCTCTAAGGACGGGATTAGGTCAATACCCTTCCAGGATACCAGGGCCAGGTCGATTAGAAAGGCCTGCTCGCTGAAGTGTTTTAGGGAGTGTTTGACAGTGATTAGAAGTGGTCGTTTGACCGTGGACCCATAACGGACGCAGGCAATGAGGCACTGATCATTGAGATCCTGGTTGAAGAAAGCAGAGGTGTATTTAGAGTGCAAGTTGGTCATAATGATATCTAAGAGTGTGTCCATGGTTACGGATTTGGGGTTGTACCTGGTAGGTTCCTTGATAATTTGTGTGATATTGAGGGCATCTAGCTTAGATTGTAGGACGGCCAGGGTATTAAGCATTTCCCAGTTTAGGTCACCTAACAGTACATAATCTGAAGATAGATTGGTGGCAATCAATTCACATATGGTATCGAAGGCACAGCTGGGGGCAGAGGGGGGTCTATAACAAGCGGCAACAGTGAGAGACTTGTTTCTGGAAAGCTGGACTTTTAGAAGTTGAAGCTCGAATTGTTTGAGCACAGATCTGGATAGTAAAGACAAAACTCTGCAGGCTCTCTCTGCAGTAGATTGCAACTCCGCCCCCTTTGGCAGTTCTATCTTGTCGGAAAATGTTAGGGAAATTTCAGGATTTTTGGTGGCCTTCCTAAGCCAGGATTCAGACACGGCTAGGACATCAAGGTTGGCGGAGTGTGCTAAAGCAGTGAATAAAACAAACTAAGGGCTTCTGATGTTAACATGCATGGTTCATTGAGCAAGCATGGGAAACAGTGTTAAAACCGTTTACATTGAATATCTGTGAAGTTATTTGGATTTTTACGAATTGTCTTCGAAAGATAGGGTCCTGAAAAAGGGACGTTTAGTAACCAAAAAAGTGTTAAACAAATTAAAATATATTTTATATTTAAAATCAAATCAAAAGCTTTTTTTGTCACATGCGCTGAATACATCAGGTGAAGATATTACAGTGAAATTCTTACTTACAAGCCCTTAACCAACAATGCTATATTTAAAAAATAAAAATAAATGTTAAGTAAAAATTAGAAAAGTAACAAATTGAAAATAGAAATAAAAGTAACAAATAATTAAACAGCAGCAGTAAAATAACAAGCGATTCTGTATACAGGAGGTAGCGGTACAGAGTCAATGTGTGGGGGCACCGGTTAGTCGAGGTAATTGAGGTTCTATGTACATGTATGTAGAGTTAAACAGAGAGTATCAGCAGCGAAAAAGAGGGGTCTGGGTAGCCCTTTTATTAGCTGTTCAGGAGTCTTATGGCTTGGGGGTAGAAGCTGTTAAGAATGCCTTTGGACCTAGACTTGGCGCTCCGGTACCACTTAACGTGCGGTAGCAGAGAGAACAGTCTATGACTAGGGTGGCTGGAGTCTTTGACAATTTTTAGGGCCTTCCTCTCACACCGCCTGGTATAGAGTTCCTGGATGGCAGGAAGCTCGGCCCCAATGATGTACTGGGCCGTACGCACTACCCTCTGTAGTGCCTTGCGGTCGGCGGCCGAGCAGTTGCCATACCAGGCAGTGATGCAACCGGTCAGGATGCTCTCGATGGTGCAGCTGTAGAACCTTTTGAGGATCTCTAACCCTAACCCATGCCAAATCTTTTTAGTTTCCTGAGGGGGATGAGGCTTTGTCGTGCCCTCTTCACGACTGTCTTGGTGTGTTTAGATCATTCTAGTTTGTTGGTGATGTGGACACCAAGGAAGCTCTCAACCTGCTCCACTACAGCCCTGTCGATGAGAATGGGGGCGTGCTCGGTCCTCCTTTTCCTGTAGTCCACAATCATCTCCTTAGTCTTGGTTACGTTGAGAGAGAGGTTGTTATTCTGGCACCACCCGGCCAGGGAACCCTGTTCTATCCAGTCTGTTACTGGTATAGATAGAACCCAGTCTGTTTCTGGTGGTGATAGAACCCAGTCTGTTTCTGGTGGTGATAGAACCCAGTCTGTTTCTGGTGGTGATAGAACCTAGTCTGTTTCTGGTGGTGATAGAACCCAGTCTGTTTCTGGTGGTGATAGAACCCAGAGTGTTTCTGGTGGTGACAGAACCCAGTCTGTTTCTGGTGGTGATAGAACCCAGTCTGTTTCTGGTAGTGATAGAACCCAGTCTGTTTCTGGTGGTGATAGAACCCAGAGTGTTTCTGGTGGTGACAGAACCCAGTCTGTTTCTGGTGGTGATAGAACCCAGTCTGTTTCTGGTAGTGATAGAACCCAGAGTGTTTCTGGTGGTGACAGAACCCAGTCTGTTTCTGGTGGTGATAGAACCCAGTCTGTTTCTGGTAGTGATAGAACCCAGTCTGTTTCTGGTAGTGATAGAACCCAGTCTGTTTCTGGTAGTGATAGAACCCAGTCTGTTTCTGGTAGTGATAGAACCCAGAGTGTTTCTGGTGGTGACAGAACCCAGTCTGTTTCTGGTGGTGATAGAACCCAGTCTGTTTCTGGTAGTGATAGAACCCAGTCTGTTTCTGGTGGTGATAGAACCCAGTCTGTTTCTGGTGGTGATAGAACCCAGAGTGTTTCTGGTGGTGACAGAACCCAGTCTGTTTCTGGTGGTGATAGAACCCAGTCTGTTTCTGGTAGTGATAGAACCCAGTCTGTTTCTGGTAGTGATAGAACCCAGTATGTTTCTGGTAGTGATAGAACACAGTCAGTCACTGGTAGGGATAGAACCAAGTCTGTTTCTGGTAGTGATAGATCCCTGTCTGTTTTAGGTAGTGATGGAACCTAGTCTGTTTTATGTGGTTATGGAACCCAGTCTGTTACTGGTAGTGATAGAACCCAGTCTGTTTCTGGTAGGGATAAAACCCAGTCTGTTACTGGTAGGGATAGAACCCAGTCTGTTTCTGTTGGTGACAGAACCCAGTCTGCTTCTGGTAGTTATGGAACCCAGTCTGTTTCTGCTATTGATTGAACCCTGTTCTACCCAGTCTGCTCTGGTAGTGATAAAACCCAGTCGGTTTCTGGTAGTGATAGAACCCAGTCTTTTGTTGGTGGTGATACAAACCAGTCTGTTTCTGCTGGTGATAGAATCAATTTCTACCCAGTCTGTTACTGGTATTGATAGAACCCAGTCTGTTTCTGCTGGTGATAGAACCCAGTCTGTTACTGGTAGGGATAGAACAAAGTTTGTTTCTGGTAGTGATAGAACCCAGTTTGTTACTGGTGGTGATAGAACCCAGACTGTTTCTGGTGGGGATTAAACCCAGTCTGTTTCTGGTGGGGATAGAACCCAGTCTGTTTCTGGTGGTGATAGTTCCCAGTCTGTTTCTGGTGGTGATAGAACCTAGTCTGTTTCTGGTGGTGATAGAACCCAGACTGTTTCTGGTGGGGATAGAACCCAGTCTGTTTCTGGTGGTGATAGAACCTAGTCTGTTTCTGGTGGTGATAGAACCCAGACTGTTTCTGGTGGGGATAGAACCCAGACTGTTTCTGGTGGTGATAGAACCCAGTCTGTTTCTGGTGTTGGTGGTGATAGAACCCAGTCTGTTTCTAGTGGTCGTGGCGATAGAACCCAGTCTGTTTCTGGTGGTGATAGAACCCAGACTGTTTCTGGTAGGGATAGAACCCAGTCTGTTTCTGGTAGGGATATAACCCAGTCTGTTTCTGGTAGGGATAGAACCCAGTCTGTTTCTGGTAGGGATAGAACCCAGTCTGTTTCTGTTGGTGATAGGACCTAGACTGTTTCTGGTAGGGATAGAACCCAGTCTGTTTCTGGTAGGGATAGAACCCAGTCTGTTTCTGTTGGTGATAGGACCTAGACTGTTTCTGATAGGGATAGAACCCAGTCTGTTTCTGGTAGGGATAGAACCCAGTCTGTTTCTGGTAGGGATAGAACCCAGTCTGTTTCTGGTAGGGATAGAACCCAGTCTGTTTCTGGTAGGGATAGAACCCAGTCTGTTTCTGGTGGTGATAGAACCCAGACTGTTTCTGGTGGTGATAGAACCCAGTCTGTTTCTGGTGTTGGTGGTGATAGAACCCAGTCTGTTTCTGGTGGTGACAGAACCCAGTCTGTTTCTGGTGGTGATAGAACCCAGTCTGTTTCTGGTGGTGACAGAACCCAGTCTGTTTCTGGTGGTGACAGAACCCAGTCTGTTTCTGGTGGTGATAGAACCCAGTCTGTTTCTGGTGGTGATAGAACCCAGTCTGTTTCTGGTGTTGGTGGTGATAGAACCCAGTCTGTTTGTGGTGGTCGTGGTGATAGAACCCAGACTGTTTCTGGTGGTGATAGAACCCAGACTGTTTCTGGTGGTGATAGAACCCAGACTGTTTCTGGTGGTGATAGAACCCAGACTGTTTCTGGTGGTGTTAGAACCCAGTCTGTTTCTGGTGGTGATAGAACCCAGTGTTTCCCTACGTGGAGAACACCATTATACCATGGAACATGATGAACAAGACAATGATGAAGAGGACAATGATGAAGAAGCTGATGATGATGTGTCCAATGCGCCTCAGTGCTCACACTCAGCTGTCTGTAGTGATGCAATGAGCATCTGATACTAACTTGAAATACATGTCTGCCTCAAGACGTTTATCATTGCTTTCAGACTCATGGAATATTTTTTAATGTGTCATTTTTTCCTATATCTTGTTTTATGTTATACTGACTCCAGATCAGGGGCCAAGATGTCTGAAATCTGACTCCATGTCAGGGAAAGTGCTGTAGAATGAGTTCTGTTCCACTCAGAGACAAAATTTCAACGGCTATAGAAACTAGAGAGTGTTTTCTATCCAACAATAACAATAATATGCATATTGTACGAGCAAGAATTGAGTACGAGGCCGTTTGAAATGGGCACCTATTATCTGGCTACTCAATACTGCCCCTGCAGCCCAAACAGGTTATGAATTAGATTCTCAGAAGTCACGGAACTATGATTTATTTAGAATTATAAAAAGATATTAAAATCCCATACGATGATGGATCAAGATATGAACTGCATCATAGGCGGCGCAAATTGATTTGAACTTGACAAAATGATATACTGTAATTAGACTGCTACTGTCTATACAAAACGAAATAAAATCCTTCAAAACACTACACATGATTTAGCCACAGAGTATCATCTTCCTTTAAATTTGGGGCAGCGCACGCAGCATTTCAAATATCTGATTGATGATCTGTGGCTGTCAGTGAAAAGCATCTAAAATTTAACAACACAATAGCTGGAAAAACACAAGAGGAGACAAAGAAAACCTCTGTCCTTAGGTTGGCTATCAATCGGCTTTTGAAAGAACAGTAGTCTATCTTATCGGCACTAGGTCTTTAGAGTAAGACATCGGCCATATCCCAGGTGAGTGAGCATATTCACTGTCTTTATCAGTGGGTGAGTTCGTACTCCCGTGAAAGTAATTTTTTTACAATAATTTTCTCCTCCAGGCTAGATGGATGTCATAGCCTATAATATATCTCCCCTTTTCATAGGCCTCCGTTAGATGGTTGCATTCAGTTAGTCAGTGTCAGCATGGTCTTACAGAACGCTAGCTGGGTGTGAGCTACGCTAGCTGGGGGTAAGCTACTATAGCTGGGGGTGAGCTACGCTAGCTGGGGGTGAGCTACTATAGCTGGGGGTGAGCTACGCTAGCTGGGGGTGAGCTACTATAGCTGGGGGTGAGCTACGCTAGCTGGGGGTGAGCTACTATAGCTGGGGGTAAGCTACTATAGCTGGGGGTGAGCTACGCTAGCTGGGGGTGAGCTACTATAGCTGGGGGTGAGCTACGCTAGCTGGGGGTGAGCTACTATAGCTGGGGGTGAGCTACGCTAGCTGGGGGTAAGCTACTGTAGCTGGGGGTGAGCTACGCTAGCTGGGGGTGAGCTACTATAGCTGGGGGTGAGCTACGCTAGCTGGGGGTGAGCTACTATAGCTGGGGGTAAGCTACTATAGCTGGGTGTGAGCTACGCTAGCTGGGGGTGAGCTACTATAGCTGGGGGTGAGCTACTATAGCTGGGGGTGAGCTACGCTAGCTGGGGGTGAGCTACTATAGCTGGGGGTGAGCTACTATAGCTGGGGGTGAGCTACTATAGCTGGGGGTGAGCTACTATAGCTGGGGGTGAGCTACGCTAGCTAGGGGTGAGCTACTATAGCTGGGGGTGAGCTACTATAGCTGGGGGTGAGCTACGCTAGCTGGGGGTGAGCTACTATAGCTGGGGGTGAGCTACTATAGCTGGGGGTGAGCTACACTAGCTGGGGGTGAGCTACACTAGCTGGGGGTGAGCTACGCTAGCTGGGGGTGAGCTACTATAGCTGGGGGTGAGCTACGCTAGCTGGGGGTGAGCTACTATAGCTGGGGGTGAGCTACGCTAGCTGGGGGTGAGCTACTGTAGCTGGGGGTGAGCTACGCTAGCTGGGGGTGAGCTACTATAGCTGGGGGTGAGCTACTATAGCTGGGGGTGAGCTACTGTAGCTGGGGGTGAGCTACGCTAGCTGGGGGTGAGCTACTGTAGCTGGGGGTGAGCTACTGTAGCTGGGGGTGAGCTACTGTAGCTGGGGGTGAGCTACTATAGCTGGGGGTGAGCTACGCTAGCTGGGGGTGAGCTACTGTAGCTGGGGGTGAGCTACTGTAGCTGGGGGTGAGCTACTGTAGCTGAGGGTGAGCTACTATAGCTGGGGGTGAGCTACGCTAGCTGGGGGTGAGCTACTTTAGCTGGGGGTGAGCTACGCTAGCTGGGGGTGAGCTACGCTAGCTGGGGGTGAGCTATTGTAGCTGGGGGTGAGCTACTGTAGCTGGGGGTGAGCTACTGTAGCTGGGGGTGAGCTACTATAGCTGGGGGTGAGCTACTGTAGCTGGGGGTGAGCTACTGTAGCTGGGGGTGAGCTACGCTAGCTGGGGGTGAGCTACACTAGCTGGGGGTGAGCTACGCTAGCTGGGGGTGAGCTACGCTAGCTGGGGGTGAGCTACGCTAGCTGGGGGTGAGCTACTGTAGCTGGGGGTGAGCTACTGTAGCTGGGGGTGAGCTACACTAGCTGGGGGTGAGCTACGCTAGTTGGGGGTGAGCTACGCTAGCTGGGGTGAGCTACTGTAGCTGGGGGGGGGGAATACTGTAGCTGGGGGTGAGCTACACTAGCTGGGGGTGAGCTACGCTAGCTGGGGGTGAGCTACGCTAGCTGGGGGTGAGCTACACTAGCTGGGGGTGAGCTACTGTAGCTGGTGGTGAGCTACGCTAGCTGGGGTTGAGCTACGCTAGCTGGGGGTGAGCTACTCTATACGGGGGTTGAGCTACTGTAGCTGGGGGTGAGCTACGCTAGCTGGGGGTGAGCTACGCTAGCTGGGGGTGAGTTACTCTATCCGAGGGTTGAGCTACTGTAGCTGGGGGTGAGCTACGCTAGCTGGGGGTGAGCTACTGTAGCTGGGGGTGAGCTACTGTAGCTGAGGGTGAGCTACTATAGCTGGGGGTGAGCTACTATATTTGGGGGTGAGCTACGCTAGCTGGGGGTGAGCTACGCTAGCTGGGGGTGAGCTACGCTAGCTGGGGGTGAGCTACTATAGCTGGGGGTGAGCTACTATAGCTGGGGGTGAGCTACTATAGCTGGGGATGAGCTACTGTAGCTGGGGGTGAGCTACTGTATCTGGGGGTGAGCTACTGTAGCTGGGGGTGAGCTACGCTAGCTGGGGGTGAGCTACTATAGCTGGGGGTGAGCTACTGTAGCTGGGGGTGAGCTACTGTAGCTGGGGGTGAGCTACGCTAGCTGGGGGTGAGCTACTGTAGCTGGGGGTGAGCTACTGTAGCTGGGGGTGGGCTACTGTAGCTGGGGGTGAGCTACTGTAGCTGGGGGTGAGCTACTATAGCTGGGCTGAGCTACACTAACTGGGGGTGAGTTACGCTAGCTGGGGGTGAGCTACTGTAGCTGGGGGTGAACAACTGTAGCTGGGGGTGAGCTACACTAGCTGGGGGTGAGCTACTGTAGCTGGGGGTGAGCTACTGTAGCTGGGGGTGAGCTACACTAGCTGGGGGTGAGCTACGCTAGCTGGGGGTGAGCTACGCTAGCTGGGGGTGAGCTACTCTATCCGGGGGTTGAGCTACTGTAGCTGGGGGTGAGCTACGCTAGCTGGGGGTGAGCTACTGTAGCTGGGGGTGAGCTACTGTAGCTGAGGGTGAGCTACTATAGCTGGGGGTGAGCTACTATATTTGGGGATGAGCTACGCTAGCTGGGGGTGAGCTACGCTAGCTGGGGGTGAGCTACTATAGCTGGGGGTGAGCTACTATAGCTGGGGGTGAGCTACTATAGCTGGGGATGAGCTACTGTAGCTGGGGGTGAGCTACTGTAGCTGGGGGTGAGCTACTGTAGCTGGGGGTGAGCTACTATAGCTGGGGGTGAGCTACTATAGCTGGGGGTGAGCTACTATAGCTGGGGGTGAGCTACTGTTGCTGGGGGTGAGCTACGCTAGCTGGGGGTGAGCTACTGTAGTTGGGGGTGAGCTACTGTAGCTGGGGGTGGGCTACTGTAGCTGGGGGTGAGCTACTGTAGCTGGGGGTGAGCTACTATAGCTGGGGTGAGCTACACTAACTGGGGGTGAGCTACGCTAGCTGGGGGTGAGCTACTGTAGCTGGGGGTGAACAACTGTAGCTGGGGGTGAGCTACACTAGCTGGGGGTGAGCTACTGTAGCTGGTCGTGAACTACTGTAGCTGGGGGTGAGCTACTGTAGCTGGGGGTGAGCTACACTAGCTGGGGGTGAGCTACGCTAGCTGGGGGTGAGCTACGCTAGCTGGGGGTGAGCTACTGTAGCTGGGGGGTGGCTACTGTGGCTGGGGTAGAGCTACACTAGCTGGGGGTGAGCTACGCTAGCTGGGGGTGAGCTACGCTAGCTGGGGGTGAGCTACGCTAGCTGGGGGTGAGCTACTGTAGCTGGGGGGTGGCTACTGTAGCTGGGGTAGAGCTACACTAGCTGGGGGTGAGCTACGCTAGCTGGGGGTGAGCTACGCTAGCTGGGGGTGAGCTACACTAGCTGGGGGTGAGCTACGCTAGCTGGGGTTGAGCTACGCTAGCTGGGGGTGAGCTACTCTATCCGGGGGTTGAGCTACTGTAGCTGGGGGTGAGCTACGCTAGCTGGGGGTGAGCTACTGTAGCTGGGGGTTGAGCTACGCTAGCTGGGGGTGTGGTAGCAGCAGCCCTTAGCCGTGGTATATTGGACATATACGCTAGCTGGGTATATTGGACATATACCACAACCCCCCCCCCCCCCCCCCCCCCGAGGTGCCTTATTGCTATTATAAACTTGTTAACAAAGTAATTATAAGAGTTAAAATAAATGTTTTGTCATACCTGTGGTATACGGTCTGATATACCACAGATGTCAGCCAATCAGCATTCAGGGTACGAACCACCCTGGTTATGAAGAACATTGTATCCTGTATGAGGTGTGTCTAAAGAACATTATTTTCTGTATGAGGTGTGTCTAAAGAACATTGTATCCTGTATGAGGTGTGTCTAAAGAACATTGTATCCTGTATGAGGTGTGTCTAAAGAACATTGTATCCTGTATGAGGTGTGTCTAAAGAACATTGTATTCTGTATGAGTTGTGTCTAAAGAACATTGTATCCTGTATGAGGTGTGTCTAAAGAACATTGTATCCTGTATGAGGTGTGTCTAAAGAACATTGTATTCTGTATGAGTTGTGTCTAAAGAACATTGTATTCTGTATGAGTTGTGTGTAAGTAACATTGTATTGAGTAAGAGGTGTGTCTAGCTTTGTCTGAAGAGCATTTGAACATTACCATGCCTCCTTGAGGTTTATTATCTGGTTGACAAATGCTCTGTCACTTCCTGATGGTTTTCCCCCAACGAGGACCCTGGGTAATGGAATCCTAGCGAGGAATCTGGGTAATGGACATGAGCAGGTGCTGCTAGCCCGATGACATCACAGGGGAAGACGCCAAGACAATAATTATAATGAATTTCAATTAATGGAATATTAAAGCTAATGAGGAAAGTGATCAGCCCAGAAGACATGTACTAGAGACTGAAAGACAGAGAGACCAGACAAGGGCCTTACTGCAGAGTTGGGATGCAGACAATACGTGTGGGTACAACAGTTGGAGTAATGCTGTAGTACTCAGCAGCTGTAGTACACAGAGCAGCTGTAGTACATATAGCAGTTGGAGATATGCTGTAGTACATATAACATCTGTAGTACATATAACATCTGTAGTACATATAACATCTGTAGTACATATAACATCTGTAGTACATATAACATCTGTAGTACATATAACATCTGTAGTACATATAACATCTGTAGTACATATAACATCTGTAGTACATATAACATCTGTAGTACATATAACATCTGTAGTGCATATAACATCTGTAGTGCATATAACATCTGTAGTACATATAACATCTGTAGTACATATAACATCTGTAGTACATATAACATCTGTAGTACATATAACATCTGTAGTACATATAACATCTGTAGTACATATAACATCTGTAGTACATATAACATCTGTAGTACATATAACATCTGTAGTACATATAACATCTGTAGTACATATAACATCTGTAGTACATATAACATCTGTAGTACATATAACATCTGTAGTACATATAACAGTTGGAGTTATACTGCAGTACATATAACATCTGTAGTACATATAACATCTGTAGTACATATAACATCTGTAGTACATATAACATCTGTAGTACATATAACATCTGTAGTACATATAACAGTTGGAGTTATACTGCAGTACATATAACATCTGTAGTACATATAACATCTGTAGTACATATAACATCTGTAGTACATATAACATCTGTAGTACATATAACATCTGTAGTACATATAACATCTGTAGTACATATAACATCTGTAGTACATATAACAGTTGGAGTTATACTGCAGTACATATAACATCTGTAGTACATATAACATCTGTAGTACATATAACAGTTGGAGTTATATTGTAGTACAGTGTATAACAGTGCTATTTGTTCGAAAATTTCTAGGTATCAATCGTAGTTTTACATTGCAGCCACCGTCACAAATAGCACCAAAACAGCCAGAATAATTACAGAGAGCAACGTGAAATACATAAATACTCATCATAAAACATTTATGAAAAATACATGTTGTACAGCAAATGAAAGATAAACATCTTGTGAATCCAGCCAATATTTCCGATTTTTTTAAGTGTTTTACAGCGAAAACACAATATATATTTATGTTAGCTCACCACAATAGCCAAACACACAACGCCATTTATTCACCGCTAACATAGCTTTCACAAAACCCACAAATAGAGATAAAATTAATCACTAACTTTTGAACAACTTCATCAGATGACAGTCTTATACAATACATTTATGTTTTGTTCGAAAATGTGCATATTTATAGCTACAAATCCTGGTTTTACATTGTGAATACGGCGCCATAATGCACCAAATTGTCCGGAGATATTTTGGACAGTCACGTAATCTAACCAAAAAACTCATCATAAACTTTGCTAAAAAATACATGTTGTACAGCAAATGAAAGATACACTAGTTCTTAATGCAACCGCTGTGTTAGATTTAAAAAAATAACTTTAGTACAAAGTACAGCATGCAATATTCTGAGACAGCGCCCAGCTATTCTCCGATATGTTGGAGCCAACATATTCCACAAAAATACGAAATAACATCATAAATATTCTCTTACCTTTGATCATCTTTCATCAGAATGCAGTTCAAGGAGTCCTAGTTCCACAATAAATCGTTGTTTTGTTTTAGAATGTCCATTTCTTCTGTCGAATTAGCAACTTTGGCATAATGGTGCTCACGTGTCCATGAAAGCTTGGCGCATGGAACGAAAAATTCCAAAAGTCACAATAAACGTTGAATAAACTGGTCAAACTCAGTTGAAAATCCATCTTTATGATGTTTTTCTCACATGTATCCAATAACGTCGAAGACGGAGCATTTCGTCGTGTATACCTAACGCATTGCAGAAAACAATGTTGTGTTCCCTGGTGCGCAGCTGAATACTGCCAATAGGGCGGACCTGTCACTCCAAAAGCTCTCATTCGGTCTCACATCAAGCTAGACACCCCATTCAACATTCTACTGCCTGTTGACATCTAGTGGAAGGCGTATGAAGTGCATACAGATCCATAAATAAAAGGCAATTGAATAGGCAAGGCATTACACAGAGCCCCATTTTCAGAATTTTCACTTCCTGTTTGGAAGTTTGCTGCCAAATGAGTTCTGTTTTACTCACAGATATAATTCAAACAGTTTTAGAAACTCAGAGTGTTTTCTATCCAATATTAATAATAATATGCATATCGTATGATCTAGAACAGAGTACGAGGCCGTTTAATTTGGGTACGATTTTTTCCCAAAGTGAAAACAGCGCCCCCTATTCACTAAGAGGTTAAATAAAGCTCCCTTTATTATAGTTCCAAACCGGGAGCACAACAAAACAAGAACGCTCAAAAAACGGAACAATAAAGTAAAGCGCTTAACGAACATCACTTGACATGAAGACAATTACACACAAAACATGATGGGAAACAGAGGGTTAAATACAAGTAGATTGATTGGGGAAATGAAAACCAGGTGTGTGTGAAAACAAGACAAGACAAACGGATATATGAAAAATGGAGCGGCGATGGTTAGAAAGTCATGACAGTACCCCCCCCTTGACGCCCGGCTCCAGCGGTGTGCCGACACCGGCCTCGAGGACGACCCGGAGGACGAGGCGCAGGGCGATCCGGCCAGCGACGGGGAAACTCCCGCAGTAGTTCAGGATCCAAAATATCTGCAACCAGAACCCAGCACCTTTCCTCCGGTCCGTACCCATCCCACTCCACGAGGTACTGAAGGCCCCCCACCCAACGCCTCGGATCCAGGACGGAATGAACGATGTACGCCGGGGCCCCCTCAATGTCCGAAAGAGGGCGGAGGGACCTCCCGCACCTCAGATTCCTGGAGCGGACCAGCCACCAGAGGAGACACATGGAACGAGGGGTTAATACGATAATAAGAGGGAAGTTGTAATCTGTAACATACCTCGTTCACCCTCCTCAGGACTTTAAATGGCCCCACAAACCGCGGACCCAGCTTCCGGCAGGGCAGGCGGGGGGGGGACAGGTTACGGGTCGAGAGCCAGACCCGGTCCCCGGGTGCGAACACAGGGGCCTCACTGCGGTGACGGCCCGCGCTGGTTTTCTGACAACTTGCGGCTCACTGGAGATGGACACGAGCGGCCTCCCATGTCTCCTCCGCGCGCCTAAACCAGTCGTTCACCGCAGGAGCCTCGGTCTGACCCTGATGCCATGGTTCCAGAACCAGCTGGTACCCCAAAGGGGGTGAGGTTAGTGGAGGAGTGGCGAAGCGAGTTCTGTGCCTACTCGGCCCAGGGCACGAACGCTGCCCACTCCCCCGGCCGGTCCTGGCAATAGGACCGCAGAAACCTGCCCATATCCTGGTTGACCATCTACCTGCCCGTTAGTCTCGGGGTGAAAACCTGAGGTAAGGCTGATCGAGACCCCCAGACGTTCCATGAACGCCCTGCAAACTGTCGACGTGAACTGGGGACCCCGATCCTACACTATATCCTCAGGCACCCCATAGTGCCGGAAGACATGTGTAAACAGGGCCTCCGCAGTCTATAGGGCCGTAGGGAGACCAGGCAGAGGGAGGAGACGACAGGACATAGAAAAACGATCCACAACGACCAGGATCGTGGTATTTCCCTGTGAGAGAAATCCACTGACAGATGTGACCAAGGTCGTTGTGGAACGGGTAAGGGATTTAACTGACCTCTGGGCATGTGTCTCGAAGCCTTACACTGGGCACACACCGAGCAGGAGGAAACATAAACCCTCACGTCCTTTGCCAAAGTGGGCCACCAGTACTTCCCAGTCAGACAGCGCACCATCCGACCAATCCCCAGATGACCAGAGGAGGGAGACGTGTGGGCCCAAGAGATCAACTGGTCACGGACAGCAGACAGAACGTACTTACGCCAAACGGGACACTGGAGGGTAGCGGGCTCCGTATGCAGCACCTGCTCAATGTCCGCATCCAGATCCCACGCGACCGGCGCTACCAGGTAGGAGGCCGGGAGTATGGGAGTCTGATCCATGGGCCGCTCCTCTGTGTCATACAGTCTGGACAGCGCGTCTGCCTTTTTATTCTGGGAACCTAGTCTGTAGGATAAGGTAAACACAAAACAAATAAAAACATGGCCCACCTTGACTGACGAGGATTCAGTCTCCTCGCTGCCCGGATGTACTCCAGGTTGCGGTGGTCAGTCCAGATGAGGAAAGGGTTTTTAGCCCCCTCAAGCCAATGTCTCCACGCTTTCAACGCTTTAACCACAGCCAACAACTCCCGGTCCCCCACATCATAGTTACGCTCCGATGGACTGAGCTTCTTCAAGAAGAAAGCACAGGGGCAGAGTTTCGGTGGCGTGCCTGAGCGCTGTGAGAGCACAGCTCCTATCCCAGCCTCAGACGTGTCCACCTCCACTATGAATGCCAAAGAGGGATCCGGATGGGCCAGCACTGGAGCCGAAGTAAACAGAGCTCTTAGCTGCCCAAAGGCCCTGTCCGCCTCAGCCGAGCACTGCAACCTTACAGGACCCCTCTTCAGCAGTGAGGTAATGGGCACAGCAACCTGGCCAAAACTCCAGATAAATCTCTGGTAGTAATTGGCAAACCCTAAAAATTGCTGCACCTCCTTTACCGTGGTGGGAGTCAGCAAATTACGCACGGCTGAAATGCGTTCACTCTCTCCAATCTCTCCATGCGTATAGCCTGCATCAATTGTACCGGTTCGATGACACACCTCGCACGGCAAGTGCGAAGAGCTGGCACAGGACTTACTGGGCTGTGAAGGCACACTGGAGACCTGGTGCGTATAACCGGCATCGATTGTACCGGAACTTTAACACACTTCGCACGGTGAGTACGAGGAGTTGGCACAGGCCGTACTGGGCTGTGAAGGCGTACTGGAGACTTGGTGCGTAGAGCCGGCACAGATGGTGCCGGGCTGAGAAGGCGCTTTTCAACGCACTTTCAATACTCCTTTCCACAACCTCTCTCCGGTATCTCTCATTTCCTTCTTCTATCGACTCCCACACAGGCTCTGGCTCACTCCCAGGTTCCGACGACCACCCCATGTGCCACCCCCCAAAAAACTGGGCTGTCTTTTGGGCTTCCTTGTGGCCGCTAACCCTGGCGTATTAGCTGGACTAATGGCTCCATCTACTGGCCTGCTATCTGGAGAAATGGCTCCATCTACTGGCCTGCTATGGCTCCATCTACTGGCCTGCTATCTGGACTAATGGCTCCATCTACTGGCCTGCTATTTGGACTAATGGCTCTATCTACTGACCTGCTATCTGGACTAATGGCTCCATCTACTGGCCTGCTATCTAGACTAATGGCTCCATCTACTGGCCTGCTATCTGGACTAATGACTCCATATACTGTCCTGCTATCTGGACTAATGGCTCCATCTACTGGCCTGCTATTTGGACTAATGGCTCTATCTACTGGCCTGCTATCTAGACTAATGGCTCCATCTACTGGCCTGCGATCTGGACTAATGACTCCATCTACTGACCTGCTATCTGGACTAATGACTCCATTTACTGTCCTGCTATCTGGACTAATGACTCCGTCTACTGTCCTGATGACTCCATCTACTGTCCTGCTATCTGGACTAATGACTCCATCTATTGGCCTGCTATCTAGACTAATGACTCCATCTACTGTCCTGATGACTCCATCTACTGGCCTGCTATCTGGACTAATGACTCCATCTACTGGCCTGCTATCTGGACTAATGACTCCATCTACTGGCCTGCTATCTGGACTAATGACTCCATCCACTGGCCTGCTATCTAGACTAATGGCTCCATCTACTGGCCTGCTATCTGGACTAATGACTCCATCTACTGGCCTGCTATCTGGAGAAATGGCTCCATCTACTGGCCTGCTATCTGGACTAATGACTCCATCTACTGGCCTGCTATCTGGACTAATGACTCCATCTACTGACCTGCTATCTGGAGAAATGGCTCCATCTACTGACCTGCTATCTGGACTAATGGCTCCATCTACTGGCCTGCTATCTGGACTAATGACTCCATCTACTGACCTGCTATCTGGAGAAATGGCTCCATCTACTGGCCTGCTATCTGGACTAATGGCTCCATCTACTGACCTGCTATCTGGACTAATGGCTCTATCTACTGGCCTGCTATGTGGACTAATGACTCCATCTACTGGCCTGCTATCTGGACTAATGACTCCATCTACTGACCTGCTATCTGGACTAATGATTCCATCTACTGTCCTGCTATCTGGATTAATGGCTCCATCTACTGACCTGCTATCTGGACTAATGGCTCCATCTACTGACCTGCTGTTCCCCGGCTGCCGAAGACGTCGATTAAGGCAGCCCCTCGCACTTCTCTGATTCAGATTGGTTAAGTTTAATGTTGAAGGCATTCAGTTGTACAACTGACTAGGTATCTTCCTTTACCTTGCTATGTGGACTAATGGCTCCATCTACTGGCCTTGGCATGTATCTGATATTTGTAACAAAAGAGAGCATGATATTTGAAAGAATGAGAGGACATGTTTTATTGAAAACACTGAAAAACAATTTGGTTTGAAGATGGAAAGGCAACATGTTTTATTGCAGAAGATATATAGGTATAGGCTTTGCTACATAGTGCACTATAGCCACTTAGCCAGGTGACAATAAATGAACATAGACAAACTCAGAGCCATATACTGTGTACAGTAGATCTCTTCGTATGACTCTGGGCACTCTCATTCAACACCACACATGGTTCAGGAGTAAACCAGGAGACAACTAAAGCTGCAGTCGAACAGTATCCTGCCCTCTTTCTCGGTGCTGCATCGGTTCCGGAGAAGGTCCAGGATGCTTGCTCTAAGGTCAGGGGTCAGAGACTGGTGAAAGTGGTCCTGGTCTGTCATGAAGTCCAGCAGCAGCTCTCCCATCTCATCCCCATTAGTGAAGCAGTCTGTGATGTCCATGGTGTTCGGGATGAGGTGCTCGTCATACTTAAGCCCCAGCCGCTCCAGATGAACCTTGATGTCTCCAGCAGACAGGTAGTCAGAGACGGACTTGGTGCAGAGCTCTTTCCTGTGGGTCTTCCACAGGGTTTCCCAGCCGCTGCCAGCTGGAAATAGTAGAATAGAGAACAGTGAAATAATGGAGGATATATTTGAATATTTATAACCATCTGTACAAACCCCAGGACATTGGTATACATCTGCAACCAATACTATAGGTGACTACCCTGCTAAAGAGTCTGGAGCCCATGTTACTGTATATTATACATTATGTTACTGTATATTATACATTATGTTACTGTATATTATACATTATGTTACTGTATATTATACATTATGTTACTGTATATTATACATTATGTTACTGTACTGTATATTATACATTATGTTACTGTATATTATAAATTATGTTACTGTATATTATACATTATGTTACTGTATTGTATATTATACATTATGTTACTGTATATTATACATTATGTTACTGTATATTATACATTATGTTACTGTATATTATACATTATGTTACTGTATATTATACATTATGTTACTGTATATTATACATTATGTTACTGTATTGTATATTATACATTATGTTACTGTATTGTATATTATACATTATGTTACTGTATATTATACATTATGTTACTGTATATTATACATTATGTTACTGTATATTATACATTATGTTACTGTATATTATACATTATGTTACTGTACTGTATATTATACATTATGTTACTGTACTGTATATACATTATGTTACTGTATATTATACATTATGTTACTGTATTGTATATTATACATTATGTTACTGTATATTATACATTATGTTACTGTATATTATACATTATGTTACTGTATATTATACATTATGTTACTGTATATTATACATTATGTTACTGTATTGTATATTATACATTATGTTACTGTATATTATACATTATGTTACTGTACTGTATATTATACATTATGTTACTGTACTGTATATTATACATTATGTTACTGTACTGTATATTATACATTATGTTACTGTATATTATACATTATGTTACTGTATTGTATATTATACATTATGTTACTGTATATACATTATGTTACTGTACTGTATATTATACATTATGTTACTGTATATTATACATTATGTTACTGTATATTATACATTATGTTACTGTATTGTATATTATACATTATGTTACTGTATATTATACATTATGTTACTGTACTGTATATTATACATTATGTTACTGTACTGTATATTATACATTATGTTACTGTACTGTATATTATACATTATGTTACTGTATATTATACATTATGTTACTGTATTGTATATTATACATTATGTTACTGTATATTATACATTATGTTACTGTACTGTATATTATACATTATGTTACTGTATATTATACATTATGTTACTGTATATTATACATTATGTTACTGTATTGTATATTAAACATATGTTACTTTACTGTGTATTATATATTGTTACTGTACTGTGTATTATACATTGTTACTGAATATTATACAATATACAGTGCATCCGCAAAGTATAGACCCCTTGACTTTTTCCACATTTTGTTAAGTTAAGTTATTAGAAAATCGTTTTTTTCCTTTTTTCCTTACACATCTTTGCAAAAAAAACTGAAATATCACATTTCCTTAAGTGTTCAGACCCTTTAGTCAGTACTTTGTTGAAGTACCTTTGGTAGCAATTACATCCTCGAGTCTTCTTGAGTCGTATTAATTATTTGTATTTTTATTTTACCTTTATTTAACTAGGCAAGTCAGTTAAGAACAAATTCTTATATTCAATGACAGCTAGGAACAGTTAAGTGCCATGTTCCGGGGCAGAACGACAGATTTGTACCTTGTCAGCTCGGGGATTCAATCTCGCAACCTTTCGGTTACTATTCCAACACTCTAACCACTAGGCTAGCTGCCGCCCCATATATATGTTATAATAATATATATGTTACTCATTATACATGATATGTTGCTGTACTGTATAGAATATGTTACTGTACTGTAAATTTTGAATTATATGTTATTGTACTGTATATTATATTTGATATGTTGCTGTACGGTATATTATATTTGATATGTTACTGTACTGTAACTGTACTGTACAGATATGTTACTGTACTGTACTGATAATTGAAATGCATTCCAGGTGATTACCTCATGAAGCTGGTTGAGAGAATGCCAAGAGTGTCATCAAGGCAAAGGGTGGCTACTTCGAAGAATCTCAAATATAAAATATATTTTGATTTGTTTAACACTTTTCTGGTTACTACATGATTCCATATGTGTTATTTCATAGTTTTGATGGCTTCTCTATTATTTTACAATGTAGAAAATAGTAAAAATTATGAAAAACCCTGGAATGAGTAGGTGTGTTCAAACTTTTGACTGGTACTGTATATTATACATTATATGTTACTGTATAATATACATTATATCTTACTGTGCTGTATATTATACATGTTAATGTCTACTATACATTATATGTTACTGTACTGTATAATATATATATTATATGTTACTGTACTGTATATTATATGCTACTATACTGTGTATTATACATGATATATTACTGTATATTATACATGATATGTTACCATACTTTATATTATACATGATATGTTACTGTATATTATACAGTGTGTTACTGAACTGGTATACTAACCTGCTTCATGAACTATGAGCAGTTTGCTGTTTTCCTTCAGAAGATTGTGGAAGAACTTGATGGTTCCTGGGTAGTCATCTACGTAGTAGAGCATCTATGGGGTTGAATAGGGATGTATGTGAGGTTGAGGATGGAAGAGAAATACTGTTATCACTTAGACTAGCGGCCAATTCTCTCACTTTCAGATATTTTAAAAGGAAATCGTCTCCCACATATGTCCATTTTTAAAACAAACCATAGAAAGTTGCAATTTCAGTTTAATCAGAAAAGACAGAATAAATACAATATATATGTGGTAAAACTCAAATATACTAATGGATCAAAGAAACGTTATTGGTTGTACTAGATTTTAATACAACACATAGTGTTAGGTTGGTAAAACTCAAATATACTAATTGATTAAAAAAAGGTATACTCTTTGTAAATTATATCATAAATACCATTTGGTGGAGTTGTCATACATCCAGCTAACTAAAACATATGGAAATGTCTACTCTACCTGAAATTACAACCAACTAATTGCAGCTTTACCGCAAAAATGAGGAAAAGTGGAAGGGGAAAAAGTAAGGAACTTGTCTGTCAGCCCTGCATGAAAGACCATAATTGGTTAAAGTAAAAAAGTTTAACCAGTTTCATTTAAGGACAAAAAAATTGACAGCCGTGCCATATAGATTGCAAAATAGTTGGGAAGAGATTTTTGACGTACCGATTCCATATGGTTTATGAACTGATGCACAAAACGACGCCGGATTCAAAACTTAGAAAGATATGGCAAATAGAAATCAAACCGGACGGACATCATAAATCAAATGTTATTTGTCACGTGCCGAATAAAACAGGTGTTACAGTGAAATGCTTACTTACAAGTCCTTAACCAACAATGTAGTTTTAAGAAAATACCCCCCCAAAAAGTAAGAGATAAGAAAAACAAATAATTAAAAAGCAGCAGTAAATAACAATAGTGGGGCTATATTTCGGGGGTACTGGCACAGAGTCAATATACAGGGGGTACCGGTACAGAGTCAATATACAGGGGGTACCGGTACAGAGTCAATATACAGGGGGTACCGGTACAGAGTCAATATACAGGGGGTACCGGTACAGAGTCAATGAGCACCGATGTCGAGGTAATTGATGTAATTATGTACATGTCGGTAGAGTTATTAAAGTGGCTATGCATAGATAATAAACAGAGAGGAGCAGTATGGCTTGGTGGTAGACGCTTTTTAGAAGCCTCATGGACCTAGACTTGGTGCTCCGGTACCGCTTGCCATGCGGTAGTAGAGAGAACAGTCTATGACTGGGGTGACTGGAGTCTTTGACAATTTTCTGGGCCTTCCTCTGACACGCCTGGTATAGAGGTCCTGGATGGCATGAAGCTTGACCCCGGTGATATACTGGGCCGTACGCACTCCCCTCTGTAGCGCCTTGCGGTCGTAGGCCGAGCAGTTGCCATACCAGGCAGTGATGCAACCCGTCAGGATGCTCTCGATGGTGCAGCTGTAAAACCTTTTGAGGATCTGAGGACCAATGCCAAATCTTTTCAGTCTCCCGAGACGGAATAGGTTTCGCTATGCCCTCTTCATGACTGTCTTGGTGTGCTTGGACCATGTTAGTTTGTTGGTGATGTGGATGCCAAGGAACTTGAAGCTCTCAACTTAGTCCAATACAGCCCCGTCGATGAGAATGGGGGCGTGCTCGGTCCTCCTTTTCCTGTGGTCTATGATCATCTCCTTTGTCTTGATCACATTGAGGGAGAGGTTGTTGTCCTGGCACCACACGGTCAGGTCTCTGACCTCCTCCGTGTCTCATCGTTGTTGGTGAACAGGCCTACCACTGTTGTGTCATCGGCAAACTTAACGATGGTGTTGGAGTCGTGCCTGGCTGTGCAGTCATGAGTGAACAGGGAGTACAGGAGAGGACTGATTACGCACCCCTGAGGGGCCCGCATGTTGAGAATCAGTGTGGCGGATGTGTTGTTACCTACCCTTACCACCTGGGGGCGGCCCGTCAGGAAGTCCAGGATCCAGTTGCAGAGGGAGGTGTTTAGTCCCAGGGTCCTTAGCTTAGTGATGTGCTTTGAGGGCATTTTGGTGTTGAACGCTGAGCTGTAGTCAATGAATAGCATTCTCACATAGATGTTCCTTTTGTCCAGGTGTGAAAAGGCAGTGTGGAGTGCAATAGAGATTGCATCATCTGTGGATCTGTTGGGGCGGTATGCAAATTGGAGTGGGTCCAGGGTCTCTGGGATAATGATTGTGATGTGAGCAATGACCTTTCAAAGCACTTCATGGCTACAGGCGTGAGTGCTACGGGTTGGTAGTCATTTAGGCAGGGTACCTTTGTGTTCTTGGGCACAGGGACTATGGTGGTCTGCTTGAAACATGTTGGTATTACAGACTCGGTCAGGGAGAGGTTAAAAATGTCAGTGAAGACAATTCCCAGTTGGTCAGCACATGCTCGGAGTACACATCCTGATAATCCGTCTGGCCCAGCGGCCTTGTGAATGTTGACCTGTTTAACTTGTTTGGGATAGGGGGCAGCATTTTCACGTTTGGATAAAAAGCGTGCCCAGAGTAAACTGCCTGCTACTCAGTCCCAGTTGCTAATATATGCATAATATTAGTAGATTTGGATAGAAAACACTCTGAAGTTTCTAAAACTGTTTGGATGATGTCTGAGTATAACAGAACTCATATGGCAGGCAAAAACCTGAGAAAAATCCAACCACGAAGTGGGAAATCTGAGGTTAGTAGTTTTTCAACTCTTGGCCTATCGAATACACAGTGTCTATGGGGTCATATTGCACTTTCTAAGGCTTCCACTAGATGTCAACCGTCTTTAGAACCTTGTTTGATGCTTCTACTGTGAAGTGGTGGCGAATGAGAATGAGAGGGGATTGAGTAAGGTCTCTCCCAGAGTGCCACGAGCTGACCATGCGCATTCATTTTAGAGTTAGCTTGAGTTCTATTGCATTTCTGAAGACAAAGGAATTCTCTGGTTGGAACAATATTGAAGATTTATGTTAAAACATCCTAAAGATTGATTCTATTCTTCGTTTGACATGTTTCTACGGAATGTAACGGAACTTTTTGGCTTTTCGTCTGCTCCTAGTGATCGCGCCTCATTTTTGGAATACTGGGCTAAACGCGCTTACAAAAAGGACGTGTTTGGACATAAATTATGAACTTTATCAAACAGTGCATTCTGATGAAGATCATCAAAGGTAAGTGAATATTTATAATGTTATTCTGACTTCTGTTGACTTCAAAACATGGCGGATATCTTTATGGCTTATTTGGGCTCTGAGCACTGTACTCAGATTATAGCATGGTGCGCTTTTTCCGTAAAGTTTTTTTGAAATCTGACACAGCGGTTGCATTAAGGAGAAGTATATCTTTAATTCTGTGAATAACACTTGTATCTTTTATCAATGTTTATTATGAGTATTTCTGTAAATTGATGTGGCTCTGTGCAAATTCACGGGATGTTTTGGAGGCAAAGCCAAATGTAAACTGATGTTTTTGGATATAAATATGAACTTCATCGAACAAAACATAAATGTATTGTGTAACATGTTGTCCCGGGAGTGTCATCTGATGAAGAATATCAAAGGTTAGTGATTCATTTTATCTCTATTTCTGCTTTTTGTGACTCCTCTCTTTGGTTGGAAAATCACTGTATGCTTTCTGTGACTAGTTGCTGACCTAACATAATGATATGTTCTGCTTTTGCCGAAAAGCCTTTTTGAAATCGGACACTGTGGTTGTATTAACGAGAAAATGGTGTCTAATACTTGTATGTTTGAGAAATTTGAATTATGAGATTTCTGTTGATTGAATTTTGCGCCCTGGAATTTCATTGGCTGTTGGCGAGGGGGTTCCGCTAGACAGGTTACTGTCTAGGTTTTACTCACATCGGCTGCGGAGAGTGTGATCACACAGTCGTCCAGAACAGCTGATGCTCTCATGCATGTTTCAGTGTTACTTGCCTCGAAGCGAGCGTAGAAGTTATTTAGCTCGTCTGGTAGACTTGTGTCACTGGGCAGCTCGCGGCTGTGCTTCCCTTTGTAGTCTGTAATAGTTTGCAAGCCCTGCCACATCTGACGAGCGTCGAAGCTGGTGTTGTATGATTAGATCTTAGTCCTGTATTGATGCTTTGCCTGTTTGATGGTTCATCGGAGGGCATAGCGGGATTTCTTATAAGCTTCCAGATTAGAGTCCCGCTCCTTGAAAGGGGAAGCTCTACCCTTCAGCTCAGTGCGAATGTTGCCTGTAATCCAATCCTGTGGGGACGACGGCATCAATGCACTTATTGATAAAGCCAATGACTGATGTGTTGTACTCCTCAATGCCATCGGAAGAATCCAGGAACATATTCCAGTCTGTGATAGCAAAACAGTCCTGTAAGCTTAGCATCTGCTTCATCTGACCACTTTTTTTATGACCGAGTCACTGGTGCTTCCTGCTTAAATCTTTGCTTGTAAGCAGGAATAAGGATAGAATTATGGTCAGATTTGCCAAATGGAGGGCGAGGCAGAGCTTTGAAAGTGTCTCTGTGTGTGGAGTAAAAGTGGTCTAGAGTTTTTTTCCCCTCTGGTTGCACTTTTAACATGCTGATAGAAATTGTGTAAAACTGATTTAAGTTTCCCTGCATTAAAGTCCCCGGCCACTAGGAGCGCCGCCTCTGGATGAGCGTTTTCCTGTTTGCTTATGGCGGAATACAGCTCATTGAGTGCGGTCTTAGTACCAGCATCGGTCTGTGGTGGTATGTAGACAGCTACGAAAAATACAGATGAAAACTCTCTTGGTAGATAGTGTGGTCTACAGCTTATCTTGAGATATTCTTCCTCAGGGGAGCAAAACCTCGAGACTTCCTTAGATATTGTGCACCAGCTGTTGTTTACAAATATACATAGGCCGCCGCCCCGTGTCTCTGCCGATAGAGTGTCTAACCAGAGGCTGCCGATAGAGTGTCTAACCAGAGGCCGCCGCCCCGTGTCTAACCAGAGGCTGCCGATAGAGTGTCTAACCAGAGGCTGCCGATAGAGTGTCTAACCAGAGGCCGCCGCCCCGTGTCTAACCAAAGGCTGCCGATAGAGTGTCTAACCAGAGGCCGCCGCCCCGTGTCTTACCAGAGGCTGCCGATAGAGTGTCTTACCAGAGGCCGCCGATAGAGTGTCTAACCAGAGGCCGCCGCCCCGTGTCTAACCAGAGGCTGCCGATAGAGTGTCTAACCAGAGGCTGCCGATAGAGTGTCTAACCATAGGCCGCCGCCCCGTGTCTTACCAGAGGCTGCCGATAGAGTGTCTAACCAGAGGCTGCCGATAGAGTGTCTAACCATAGGCCGCCGCCCCGTGTCTTACCAGAGGCTGCCGATAGAGTGTCTTACCAGAGGCTGCCGATAGAGTGTCTAACCAGAGGCCGCCGATAGAGTGTCTAACCAGAGGCTGCCGATAGAGTGTCTAACCAGAGGCCGCCGCCCCGTGTCTTACCAGAGGCTGCCGATAGAGTGTCTAACCAGAGGCTGCCGATAGAGTGTCTAACCAGAGGCTGCCGATAGAGTGTCTAACCAGAGGCTGCCGATAGAGTGTCTAACCAGAGGCTGCCGATAGAATGTCTAACCAGAGGCTGCCGATAGAGTGTCTAACCATAGGCCGCCGCCCCGTGTCTAACCAGAGGCTGCCGATAGAGTGTCTAACCAGAGGCCGCCGCCCCGTGTCTTACCAGAGGCTGCCGATAGAGTGTCTAACCAGAGGCTGCCGATAGAGTGTCTAACCAGAGGCCGCCGATAGAGTGTCTAACCATAGGCCGCCGCCCCGTGTCTAACCAGAGGCTGCCGATAGAGTGTCTAACCAGAGGCCGCCGATAGAGTGTCTAACCAGAGGCCGCCGATAGAGTGTCTAACCATAGGCCGCCGCCCCGTGTCGAACCAGAGGCTGCCGATAGAGTGTCTTACCAGAGGCCGCCGCCCCGTGTCTAACCAGAGGCTGCCGATAGAGTGTCTTACCAGAGGCCGCCGCCCCGTGTCTAACCAGAGGCTGCCGATAGAGTGTCTAACCAGAGGCCGCCGATAGAGTGTCTAACCATAGGCCGCCGCCCCGTGTCTAAACAGAGGCTGCCGGTAGTGTCTAACCAGAGGCTGCCGATAGAGTGTCTAACCAGAGGCTGCCGATAGAGTGTCTAACCAGAGGCTGCCGATAGAGTGTCTAACCAGAGGCTGCCGATAGAGTGTCTAACCAGAGGCTGCCGATAGAGTGTCTAACCAGAGGCTGCCGATAGAGTGTCTAACCAGAGGCTGCCGATAGACTGTCTTACCAGAGGCCGCCGCCCCGTGTCTAACCAGAGGCTGCCGATAGAGTGTCTAACCAGAGGCTGCCGATAGAGTGTCTAACCAGAGGCTGCCGATAGAGTGTCTTACCAGAGGCCGCCGATAGAGTGTCTTACCAGAGGCCGCCGCCCCCGTGTCTAACCAGAGGCCGCCGATAGAGTGTCTAACCGGAGGCCGCCGATAGAGTGTCTAACCATAGGCCGCTGCCCCGTGTCTAACCAGAGGCTGCCGATAGAGTGTCTAACCAGAGGCTGCCGATAGAGTGTCTAACCAGAGGCTGCCGATAGAGTGTCTAACCAGAGGCTGCCGATAGAGTGTCTAACCAGAGGCTGCCGATAGAGTGTCTAACCAGAGGCTGCCGATAGAGTGTCTAACCATAGGCCGCCGCCCCGTGTCTAACCAGAGGCCGCCGATAGAGTGTCTAACCAGAGGCTGCCGATAGAGTGTCTAACCAGAGGCTGCCGATAGAGTGTCTAACCAGAGGCTGCCGATAGAGTGTCTAACCAGAGGCTGCCGATAGAGTGTCTAACCAGAGGCTGCCGATAGAGTGTCTAACCAGAGGCCGCCGATAGAGTGTCTAACCATAGGCCGCCGCCCCGTGTCTAACCAGAGGCTGCCGATAGAGTGTCTAACCAGAGGCCGCCGATAGAGTGTCTAACCAGAGGCCGCCGATAGAGTGTCTAACCATAGGCCGCCGCCCCGTGTCTAACCAGAGGCTGCCGATAGAGTGTCTTAACAGAGGACGCCGCCCCGTGTCTAACCAGAGGCTGCCGATAGAGTGTCTTACCAGAGGCCGCCGCCCCGTGTCTAACCAGAGGCTGCCGATAGAGTGTCTAACCAGAGGCCGCCGATAGAGTGTCTAACCATAGGCCGCCGCCCCGTGTCTAACCAGAGGCTGCCGATAGTGTCTAACCAGAGGCTGCCGATAGAGTGTCTAACCAGAGGCTGCCGATAGAGTGTCTAACCAGAGGCTGCCGATAGAGTGTCTAACCAGAGGCCGCCGATAGAGTGTCTAACCATAGGCCGCCGCCCCGTGTCTAACCAGAGGCTGCCGATAGAGTGTCTAACCAGAGGCTGCCGATAGAGTGTCTAACCAGAGGCTGCCGATAGAGTGTCTTACTAGAGGCCGCCGATAGAGTGTCTTACCAGAGGCCGCCGCCCCGTGTCTAACCAGAGGCCGCCGATAGAGTGTCTAACCAGAGGCCGCCGATAGAGTGTCTAACCATAGGCCGCCGCCCCGTGTCTAACCAGAGGCTGCCGATAGAGTGTCTAACCAGAGGCTGCTGATAGAGTGTCTAACCAGAGGCTGCCGATAGAGTGTCTAACCAGAGGCTGCCGATAGAGTGTCTAACCAGAGGCTGCCGATAGAGTGTCTAACCATAGGCCGCCGCCCCGTGTCTAACCAGAGGCTGCCGATAGAGTGTCTAACCAGAGGCTGCCGATAGAGTGTCTAACCAGAGGCTGCCGATAGAGTGTCTAACCAGAGGCCGCCGATAGAGTGTCTAACCATAGGCCGCCGCCCCGTGTCTAACCAGAGGCTGCCGATAGAGTGTCTAACCAGAGGCTGCCGATAGAGTGTCTAACCAGAGGCTGCCGATAGAGTGTCTAACCAGAGGCTGCCGATAGAGTGTCTAACCAGAGGCTGCCGATAGAGTGTCTAACCAGAGGCTGCCGATAGAGTGTCTAACCATAGGCCGCCGCCCCGTGTCTAACCAGAGGCCGCCGATAGAGTGTCTAACCAGAGGCTGCCGATAGAGTGTCTAACCAGAGGCTGCCGATAGAGTGTCTAACCAGAGGCTGCCGATAGAGTGTCTAACCAGAGGCTGCCGATAGAGTGTCTAACCAGAGGCTGCCGATAGAGTGTCTAACCAGAGGCTGCCGATAGAGTGTCTAACCAGAGGCTGCCGATAGAGTGTCTTACCAGAGGCCGCCGATAGAGTGTCTTACCAGAGGCCGCCGCCCCCGTGTCTAACCAGAGGCCGCCGATAGAGTGTCTAACCGGAGGCCGCCGATAGAGTGTCTAACCATAGGCCGCTGCCCCGTGTCTAACCAGAGGCTGCCGATAGAGTGTCTAACCAGAGGCTGCCGATAGAGTGTCTAACCAGAGGCTGCCGATAGAGTGTCTAACCAGAGGCTGCCGATAGAGTGTCTAACCAGAGGCTGCCGATAGAGTGTCTAACCATAGGCCGCCGCCCCGTGTCTAACCAGAGGCCGCCGATAGAGTGTCTAACCAGAGGCTGCCGATAGAGTGTCTAACCAGAGGCTGCCGATAGAGTGTCTAACCAGAGGCTGCCGATAGAGTGTCTAACCAGAGGCTGCCGATAGAGTGTCTAACCAGAGGCTGCCGATAGAGTGTCTAACCAGAGGCCGCCGATAGAGTGTCTAACCATAGGCCGCCGCCCCGTGTCTAACCAGAGGCTGCCGATAGAGTGTCTAACCAGAGGCCGCCGATAGAGTGTCTAACCAGAGGCCGCCGATAGAGTGTCTAACCATAGGCCGCCGCCCCGTGTCTAACCAGAGGCTGCCGATAGAGTGTCTTAACAGAGGACGCCGCCCCGTGTCTAACCAGAGGCTGCCGATAGAGTGTCTTACCAGAGGCCGCCGCCCCGTGTCTAACCAGAGGCTGCCGATAGAGTGTCTAACCAGAGGCCGCCGATAGAGTGTCTAACCATAGGCCGCCGCCCCGTGTCTAACCAGAGGCTGCCGATAGAGTGTCTAACCAGAGGCTGCCGATAGAGTGTCTAACCAGAGGCTGCCGATAGAGTGTCTAACCAGAGGCCGCCGATAGAGTGTCTAACCATAGGCCGCCGCCCCGTGTCTAACCAGAGGCTGCCGATAGAGTGTCTAACCAGAGGCTGCCGATAGAGTGTCTAACCAGAGGCTGCCGATAGAGTGTCTTACTAGAGGCCGCCGATAGAGTGTCTTACCAGAGGCCGCCGCCCCGTGTCTAACCAGAGGCCGCCGATAGAGTGTCTAACCAGAGGCCGCCGATAGAGTGTCTAACCATAGGCCGCCGCCCCGTGTCTAACCAGAGGCTGCCGATAGAGTGTCTAACCAGAGGCTGCCGATAGAGTGTCTAACCAGAGGCTGCCGATAGAGTGTCTAACCAGAGGCTGCCGATAGAGTGTCTAACCATAGGCCGCCGCCCCGTGTCTAACCAGAGGCTGCCGATAGAGTGTCTAACCAGAGGCTGCCGATAGAGTGTCTAACCAGAGGCTGCCGATAGAGTGTCTAACCAGAGGCCGCCGATAGAGTGTCTAACCATAGGCCGCCGCCCCGTGTCTAACCAGAGGCTGCCGATAGAGTGTCTAACCAGAGGCTGCCGATAGAGTGTCTAACCAGAGGCTGCCGATAGAGTGTCTAACCAGAGGCTGCCGATAGAGTGTCTAACCAGAGGCTGCCGATAGAGTGTCTAACCAGAGGCTGCCGATAGAGTGTCTAACCATAGGCCGCCGCCCCGTGTCTAACCAGAGGCCGCCGATAGAGTGTCTAACCAGAGGCTGCCGATAGAGTGTCTAACCAGAGGCTGCCGATAGAGTGTCTAACCAGAGGCTGCCGATAGAGTGTCTAACCAGAGGCTGCCGATAGAGTGTCTAACCAGAGGCTGCCGATAGAGTGTCTAACCAGAGGCCGCCGATAGAGTGTCTAACCATAGGCCGCCGCCCCGTGTCTAACCAGAGGCTGCCGATAGAGTGTCTAACCAGAGGCCGCCGATAGAGTGTCTAACCAGAGGCCGCCGATAGAGTGTCTAACCATAGGCCGCCGCCCCGTGTCTAACCAGAGGCTGCCGATAGAGTGTCTTACCAGAGGACGCCGCCCCGTGTCTAACCAGAGGCTGCCGATAGAGTGTCTTACCAGAGGCCGCCGCCCCGTGTCTAACCAGAGGCTGCCGATAGAGTGTCTAACCAGAGGCCGCCGATAGAGTGTCTAACCATAGGCCGCCGCCCCGTGTCTAACCAGAGGCTGCCGATAGTGTCTAACCAGAGGCTGCCGATAGAGTGTCTAACCAGAGGCTGCCGATAGAGTGTCTAACCAGAGGCTGCCGATAGAGTGTCTAACCAGAGGCCGCCGATAGAATGTCTAACCATAGGCCGCCGCCCCGTGTCTAACCAGAGGCTGCCGATAGAGTGTCTAACCAGAGGCTGCCGATAGAGTGTCTAACCAGAGGCTGCCGATAGAGTGTCTAACCAGAGGCTGCCGATAGAGTGTCTAACCAGAGGCTGCCGATAGAGTGTCTAACCATAGGCCGCCGCCCCGTGTCTAACCAGAGGCCGCCGATAGAGTGTCTAACCAGAGGCTGCCGATAGAGTGTCTAACCAGAGGCTGCCGATAGAGTGTCTAACCAGAGGCTGCCGATAGAGTGTCTTACCAGAGGCTGCCGATAGAGTGTCTAACCAGAGGCTGCCGATAGAGTGTCTAACCAGAGGCTGCCGATAGAGTGTCTAACCAGAGGCTGCCGATAGAGTGTCTAACCAGAGGCTGCCGATAGAGTGTCTTACCAGAGGCTGCCGATAGAGTGTCTAACCAGAGGCTGCCGATAGAGTGTCTAACCAGAGGCTGCCGATAGAGTGTCTAACCAGAGGCTGCCGATAGAGTGTCTAACCCGCCAGCGGTATGTTGTTAATGTCGTCGTTCAGTCACAAATCGGGGAAACATAAGATATTACAGTTTTTAAATGTCTAATTGGTAGGATATATATTACACCATGAGATGTTAATCATGAAACATACAACCCCCGCCCTTCTTCTTTCCGGAGAGATGTTTATTCCTGTCAGCGCGATGCACAAAGAATCCAGGCGTCTGTACCGACTCCGACAGCATATACCCAGAGAGCCATGTTTCCCTGAAACAGAGTATGTTACAATCCCTGATGTCTCTCTAGAAAGAAACTCTTGCCCTGATTTCATCGAGCTTGTTATTTAGAGACTGGACATTAGCGAGTAATATACTCAGAAGCGGTGGGTGGTGTGCGCACTTCCGAAGTCTGACCAGAAGACCTCTCCGTCTACCTCTTCTCTGGCAGCGTTGTTTTGGCTCAGCCTCTGGAATCAGTTCAAATGCCCTGGGTAGTTCGGACAAATGATCCTCTTCGGGAAAGTCGTATTTCTGGTTGTAGTGCTGGTAAGTTGACGCCGCTCTGATATCTAATAGTTCTTCCCGGCTGTATGCAATAGCACTTAAGATTTTCTGGGCTAGCAATGTAAGAAATAATACACAAAAAAACAAAATACTAAGGACTAGAAGCGAGGCAGCCCTCTGTCGGCGCCATTGTTGACTGGTTAAGATCACTGGGGTATTTCCACAGCAACGTCAAGCCTTTCACCTGAATCATGTGTATTAACTAAAGCCGTTTACCTGAATCATGTGAATATAGTCAAGCCTTTTGCATGAATCATGTGAATATAGTCAAGCCTTTTACCTGAATCATGTGTATATAGTCAAGCCTTTTACCTGAATCATGTGAATATAGTCAAGCCTTTTACCTGAATCATGTGTATATAGTCAAGCCTTTTACCTGAATCATGTGAATATAGTCAAGCCTTTTACCTGAATCATGTGTATATAGTCAAGCCTTTTACCTGAATCATGTGTATATAGTCAAGCCTTTTACCTGAATCATGTGAATATAGTCAAGCCTTTTACCTGAATCATGTGTATATAGTCAAGCCTTTTACCTGAATCATGTGTATATAGTCAAGCCTTTTACCTGAATCATGTGTATATAGTCAAGCCTTTTACCTGAATCATGTGTATATAGTCAAGCCTTTCACCTGAATCATGTGTATATAGTCAAGCCTTTTACCTGAATCATGTGAATATAGTCAAGCCTTTTACCTGAATCATGTGTATATAGTCAAGCCTTTTACCTGAATCATGTGAATATAGTCAAGCCTTTTACCTGAATCATGTGTATATAGTCAAGCCTTTTACCTGAATCATGTGTATATAGTCAAGCCTTTTACCTGAATCATGTGTATATAGTCAAGCCTTTTACCTGAATCATGTGAATATAGTCAAGCCTTTTACCTGAATCATGTGAATATAGTCAAGCCTTTTACCTGAATCATGTGTATATAGTCAAGCCTTTTACCTGAATCATGTGAATATAGTCAAGCCTTTTACCTGAATCATGTGTATATAGTCAAGCCTTTTACCTGAATCATGTGAATATAGTCAAGCCTTTTACCTGAATCATGTGTATATAGTCAAGCCTTTTACCTGAATCATGTGTATATAGTCAAGCCTTTTACCTGAATCATGTGTATTAACTAAAGCCGTTTACCTGAATCATGTGAATATAGTCAAGCCTTTTTCCTGAATCATGTGTATATAGTCAAGCCTTTTACCTGAATCATGTGTATTAACTAAAGCCGTTTACCTGAATCATGTGAATATAGTCAAGCCTTTTACCTGAATCATGTGAATATAGTCAAGCCTTTTACCTGAATCATGTGAATATAGTCAAGCCTTTTACCTGAATCATGTGTATATAGTCAAGCCTTTTACCTGAATCATGTGTATATAGTCAAGCCTTTTACCTGAATCATGTGTATATAGTCAAGCCTTTTACCTGAATCATGTGTATATAGTCAAGCCTTTTACCTGAATCATGTGAATATAGTCAAGCCTTTTACCTGAATCATGTGAATATAGTCAAGCCTTTTACCTGAATCATGTGTATATAGTCAAGCCTTTTACCTGAATCATGTGAATATAGTCAAGCCTTTTACCTGAATCATGTGTATATAGTCAAGCCTTTTACCTGAATCATGTGAATATAGTCAAGCCTTTTACCTGAATCATGTGAATATAGTCAAGCCTTTTACCTGAATCATGTGTATATAGTCAAGCCTTTTACCTGAATCATGTGTATATAGTCAAGCCTTTTACCTGAATCATGTGAATATAGTCAAGCCTTTTACCTGAATCATGTGAATATAGTCAAGCCTTTTACCTGAATCATGTGAATATAGTCAAGCCTTTTACCTGAATCATGTGTATATAGTCAAGCCTTTTACCTGAATCATGTTAATATAGTCAAGCCTTTTACCTGAATCATGTGTATATAGTCAAGCCTTTTACCTGAATCATGTGAATATAGTCAAGCCTTTTACCTGAATCATGTGAATATAGTCAAGCCTTTTACCTGAATCATGTGAATGAAGTCAAATCTTTTGATCTCTCTTTTGTCTTTGACCTGTTTCTCATATTCTCCACACGTCATGGTGTGCCAAGAGAACGGGATCTTCTGAAGGCTGGGAGTCTTTTTCACTAACGCTACAAAACAGTTACAAGACAAACAGGCAAAACATCTAGTGAGACTATTTGATCAAAGTCATGATGATTAAATACACAGACTCTGTATCACAATAACTCCTGGAACAGATGACAATGCAGACGGGAATCTGTAGCTCTTTGACCTGTAGCTCTTTGAGAATCAGGTCTCCCTTACAAAAGAGACACCAATCTCAATGTGACGTCCCTGTATAAATAAATGTGAAATAAATCAGTACCTTTGAAATTGTCAGTGAGTTGGATGCTGGGTTCCACTATGTCTGCAGTAAGAGGGGTGGCTGGCAGTTTAGACTGCAGAATAGACAGGATGTGGGCATCCAACTCCCCTGAAATACCATAATACTTTAACTAGAACACCATAGCATTATAACCATGACGCCATAATCAGTCCACCGCAGGACACGCTCGTAGAACGTGCTGCAAAATCAACAATTCCCTGCATATTATATGAGGGCTTGCGCATTTGACCAATCACTGCTCTATTACCACAAAACTGTCAAATCACAGCAATATTACCATATAAAACTGGAGGGACTGTATAAATCTATACTAGTATTACTAGGACTATATAGACTGTCACTGTAGTGGTATAAATCTGGAGAAACAGTTGAGTATTAATAGATGAGGGCAACTCAGATTAATTTACGTACCGCCACCACTTCCAACACCTAGAACATCCATTTTGGATTTCCCCTCTCCAATTCTACAGAAATCAAAAAAGAGAACATTTTACTGTAAATATATCCCAGATGATCTTTAGTAATGCACTAACCAAACTAGATGAGTTACAAAATCATTACCTGGTGAACTCTCCAGGGAGAACCTTGTCAACAAACTCACGGATGGCTTTGTGTTCCTCCGAGTGTTTCAAGTAAAACTGGAACCCCTGAACATAACGGCCCTCGTACCCTGCTGGCATCACAGTGTTCATGGCTGCAGCCTGATGATGTAAAGACCAACTGACATTAACATTAGTATGCAGTTAGCATCATCATAGAATACTGTTATTTTAAGTTCTACATCTATATGTCACAATTCAACATATTTCATATAAATCGTCAAGATCAATCAGTTGAGAAAGTACCGTGAGAAGCATTGATTACCTTGCTGTAGTGTACAGAGAAATGAGAAGCCTCTCCTGAGTAGACCTGAAAGCCCTCCCTCGCTCCCTCTGGCAGGGTGGACTCTGTCCCCAATAATATAACTAGACAGACTGTCTGTATGCACAGTACTGGTCTGTTCATAGTCCATGCAGCTGTGCTGTCACATTCCATTCCCATCCAGTCTATGAGTCAAATATCCATGGATCCATTTCCAGAACCAAATCAAAGTGCCCGAAGCACAACCTCTCTCAAGGTGAATCCATCTTTCAACCACATCTACATTAATTATTTCTTTCTTTTTCCAACAAACAATCATTTCACACACTGAAAGGCTATGTTAAGCATCTTGAAGGACACAAGGAATGGATTGAGAACAAATGCATTGCCTTATTTTAGCTGACATGTTATACTATACATAAACTATACTTTACAGTGGCAAGTCTCTCAGACTTACGGCTCTATTCAACCTGTATTGCTGAAGCGTTACAGATGGCGTGATAGAAATGAAAAGGTCATTTCAGATTGAACCAATATATGCAGCATTCACCGTGAATGTAGTCTCTGCTAATGTGGGGACATTGCCTTTACATTTCAATCACGCTGTAACCCTGAATGCTGCTGCTACTCTCTGTTCATCATATATGCATAGTCACTTTAACAATATCTACATGTACATACTACCTCAATCAGCCTGACTAACCGGTGTCTGTATGTAGCCTCGCTACTGTATGTGGCCTCGCTACTGTATATAGCCTGTCTTTTTACTGTTGTTTTATTTCTTTACTTACCTATTGTTCACCAAATACCTTTTTTGCACTATTGGTTAGAGCCTGTAAGTAAGCATTTCACTGTAAGGTCTACATCTGTTGTATTCAGCGCACGTGACAAATAAACTTTGATTTGACTTATGCAATACGTATTGAATAGAGCCCATACTCCTCTACTGTGCTCCTCTGCCTTTGGCTGGCATCCAAACATGCTTCCTATTGGATGGATCCAGACTGTTTCAAGGAACCCACACATTAGTAAACAACCAAAGGGCATCCTTAGTCCCCATTATCAATTCACTCTCTTTTCACAGCGCTCTGTGAACCTCTTTCCCCCGTAGAGGGAATCCAGCACTGCTAACAGCTAACTAAGGAATAGCTGTGTATTAATGTGAGCAGTGCATTGTGCTGACAGACTACGAACACACAGATCTCTTAGGATTTACATGTTGCTCTTCAAATAGGAGACATCTGAACATTGTATCTAGACAATAGATATCTACGTTTTAAACATGGAAGGATTAAAGAGCTGCCTGTACAGTGTTATATAAGCATGACTTTGATACCTGTGACCTGTGGCCCAGATAGAACTGGTAGACTAATGCAGAGGTTTTCCTGAGTATAAAATTCATTAAAGACTACTAATCATCTTTGTTAATTACAGTGCAGGTATATTATGTACATAAATACATATACTAAACAAAAATATAAACGCAACATTCAACAATTTCAATGATTTTACTGAGTAGGAGTTCATATAAGGAAATCAGTCAACTGACATTAATTAATTATAACTTAATCTATGGACTTCACATGACTGGGAATATAGATATGCATGTGTTGGTCATAGATGCCTTGTAAAAAAGGTAGGGGCGTGGATTAGAAAACATGAATGTACATGCATAAACAGGGCATAGGTTAGATATACTTAAAAATATGTCACCTATTCAACAGCACTGCCCCAGAGACTCCAACCACAGCTGACGTGTTTCAGCACTGCCCCAGAGACTCCAACCACAGCTGACGTGTTTCAGCACTGCCCCAGAGACTCCAACCACAGCTGACGTGTTACAGCACTGCCCCAGAGACTCCAACCACAGCTGACGTGTTTCAGCACTGCCCCAGAGACTCCAACCACAGCTGACGTGTTTCAGCACTGCCCCAGAGACTCCAACCACAGCTGACGTGTTTCAGCACTGCCCCAGAGACTCCAACCAAAGCTGACGTGTTTCAGCACTGCCCCAGAGACTCCAACCACAGCTGACGTGTTTCAGCACTGCCCCAGAGACTCCAACCACAGCTGACGTGTTTCAGCACTGCCCCAGAGACTCCAACCACAGCTGACGTGTTTCAGCACTGCCCCAGAGACTCCAACCACAGCTGACGTGTTTCAGCACTGCCCCAGAGACTCCAAACACGGCTGACGTGTTTCAGCACTGCCCCAGAGACTCCAACCACAGCTGACATGTTTCAGCACTGCCCCAGAGACTCCAACCACAGCTGACGTGTTTCAGCACTGCCCCAGAGACTCCAACCACAGCTGACATGTTTCAGCACTGCCCCAGAGACTCCAACCACAGCTGACGTGTCACAGCACTGCCCCAGAAACTCCAACCACAGCTGACGTGTTTCAGCACTGCCCAGAGACTCCAACCACAGCTGACGTGTTTCAGCACTGCCTCAGAGACTCCAACCACAGCTGACGTGTTTCAGCACTGCCCTAGAGACTCCAACCACAGCTGACGTGTTTCAGCACTGCCCCAGAGACTCCAACCACAGCTGACGTGTTTCAGCACTGCCCCAGAGACTCCAACCACAGCTGACGTGTTTCAGCACTGCCCCAGAGACTCCAACCACAGCTGACGTGTTTCAGCACTGCCCCAGAGACTCCAACCACAGCTGACGTGTTTCAGCACTGCCCCAGAGACTCCAACCACAGCTGACGTGTTTCACCACTGCCCCAGAGACTCCAATCACAGCTGACATGTTTCAGCACTGCCCCAGAGACTCCAACCACAGCTGACGTGTTTCAGCACTGCCCCAGAGACTCCAACCACAGCTGACATGTTTCAGCACTGCCACAGAGACTCCAACCACAGCTGACGTGTTTCAGCACTGCCCCAGAGACTCCAACCACAGCTGACATATTACAGCACTGCCCCAGAGACTCCAACCACAGCTGACGTGTTTCAGCACTGCCCCAGAGACTCCAACCACAGCTGACGTGTTTCAGCACTGCCCCAGAGACTCCAACCACAGCTGACATGTTTCAGCACTGCCCCAGAGACTCCAACCACAGCTGACGTGTTTCAGCACTGCCCCAGAGACTCCAACCACAGCTGACGTGTTTCAGCACTGCCCAGAGACTCCAACCACAGCTGACGTGTTTCAGCACTGCCCCAGAGACTCCAACCACAGCTGACGTGTTTCAGCACTGCCCCAGAGACTCCAACCACAGCTGACGTGTTTCAGCACTGCCCCAGAGACTCCAACCACAGCTGACGTGTTTCAGCACTGCCCCAGAGACTCCAACCACAGCTGACGTGTTTCAGCACTGCCCCAGAGACTCCAACCACAGCTGACGTGTTTCAGCACTGCCCCAGAGACTCCAACCACAGCTGACATGTTTCAGCACTGCCACAGAGACTCCAACCACAGCTGACGTGTTTCAGCACTGCCCCAGAGACTCCAACCACAGCTGACGTGTTTCAGCACTGCCCCAGAGACTCCAACCACAGCTGACATGTTTCAGCACTGCCCCAGAGACTCCAACCACAGCTGACATATTACAGCACTGCCCCAGAGACTCCAAACACGGCTGAAATGTTAAATCAAATAAAACTTTATTTGTCACGTGCGCCAAATACAACCTTACAGTGAAATGCTTACTTACAAGCCCTTAACCAACAATGCAGTTCAAGAAAGAGTTAAAAAAATATTTACTAAATAAACTAAAGTAAAAAATGTAATTAAAAGTAACAATAAAATAACAATAACGAGACTATACAGGGGGTACCCAGTACCGAGTCAATGTGCGAGGTAGAGTTTAGTCGAGGTAATTTGTACATGTAGGTCGGGGTAAATATGCATAGATAATAAACAGCGAGTAGCAGCAGTGTAAAAAACAAAGGGGAGCGGGGTGTCAATGTAAATAGTCTAGTGGCCAGATGATTAATTGTTCAGCAGTCTTATGGCTTGGGGGTACAAGTTGTTAAGGAGCCTTTTGGTGCTGGACTTGGCACTCCGGTACCGCTTGCCGTGAGATAGCAGAGTTAACAGTCTATGACTTTGGTGACTGGAGACTGACACATTTTTTTGCCTGCCTCTGACACCGCCTAGTATATTATTATGGTTCCACCTGTCACCAGAGGGCAACAGAGACCATCCTAGAGACATTAACTTTTTATGGCTGCAAGGCAAAGTGTTGAGTAGCCAGTGAAATCGTGCCCATTTCAAACGGCCTCCTACTCAAATCTTGCTCGTACAATATGAATATTATTATTCTTTTTGGATAGAAAACACTTTCTAGTTTCTAAAAGAGTTGGAATTATTTCTCTGAGTGAAACAGAAGTCCTTCTGCAGCACTTTTCCTGACCAGGAAGTAAAATGTCAGAAATCGATGCTCTTTTCAACTTGATGCCTATACATGGTCTTAACACTTAGGAGTCTGCTGACACTCTATACGCCTTCCTATTGGTGTAAAGAGGATGTCAGAGAATAAATTTTTGTGCTCCTCTTGGTCTGTGGTGGAAAAAAAACTATTTCTTTGACGTGACCGTCCACTTCCGGTACTCTGAAGGAAGTGAGATTGACTTCTGTTTTGCCTTGGTAACGAACGGCTAACGTCTCCGGCTCGAATTTTTTTTTATACATATGACCATATCATCGTAATGTATGTTTTTTCAATATAGTTTAATCAGATTATTGAAACTTTATTCGGGAGTTTTGCCGTGTTCCATCCTCTGACTGTCTTTACGTTGGAGAAATGTATGCCACTCGGTTAGTGCCAATTTTTATTTTATTTTTTTATTTTACCTTTATTTAACTAGGCAAGTCAGTTAAGAACAAATTCTTATTTTCAATGACGGCCTAGGAACAGTGGGTTAACTGCCTGTTCAGGGGCAGAACGACAGATTTGTACCTTGTCAGCTTGGGGATTTGAACTTGCAACCTTTCGGTTACTAGTACAACGCTCTAACCACTAGGCTACCACTAGGCTACCCTGCCGCCCCAATGCCCCAATGCTAATTGAAGAGGGAAATTTGCCATTCTGAATCGAAACTACGACTCATCTGGACAGAGATCACGTTCTTCAACATTCTGATGAAAGATCAGCAAAAGTAAGACCCATTTTATGATGTTATTTCATATATCTGTCATGCATGTGAACTGGCCGTGGGCGCCCAATTATTTCTGTCTATTGTAGCTACGCTAATATAGCGATACATTTTGTTTTCGCTGTAAAACATTTAATAAATCGGAAATATTGTTTGGAATCACAAGATGCCCGCCTTTCAATTGCTGCAGACTATGTATTTTTCAGAAATGTTTTATGATGAGTAATTAGCTATTTGACGTTGGTGTCTGTAAATATTATGGCTGCTTTCGGTGCAATTTCGGATTGTAGCTGAAATGTAAACTATGGTTTATACATGAAATATGCACATTTTTCGAACAAAACATATGCTATACAATAAATATGTTATCAGACTGTCATCTGATGAATTTGTTTCTTGGTTAGTGGCTATTTATATCTTTATTTGGTCGAATTTGTGATAGCACCTGATGGAGTAAGAAACTGATGGCGTTAGAAAAGTTGTGTCTTTTGCTAACGTGGTTAGCTAATAGATTTACATATTTTGTCTTCCCTGTAAAACATTTAAAAAATCGGACATGTTGGCTTGATTCACAAGATGTGCACCTTTCATCTGGTGTCTTGGACTTGTTAATGTGTGAAAGTTAAATATTAAAAAAAAAATAGATTTTGAATTTCGCGCCCTGCACTTTGAGCTGGATGTTGTCATAAGTGTACCGGTGTCGGGCTGCCCCCGTAAAAGGTTAACGACACTCAGGTGTGTCAAATTTACTCATGATTTCCCTGTTAAAAGAGGTGTTTTCTGTTGTCCTCTGCAGAAGCTTGAATTGTTTACTGTGTTTGTTGTTTTTCAAGTGTACTGTGATCCTGCAACTACCGTTTCACAGTAAAGTACAATGCTCAAAAAAATAAAGGGAACACTTAACCTGTCTGGCACCGGGGTTCCGCTAGCGGAACTCCTCCCACATTCCACTGAAAAGGCAGAGAGCGAAATTCAAAAATATTTTTGAGAAATATTTAACTTTCACACATTAACAAGTCCAATACAGCAAATGAAAGATACACATCTTGTGAATCCAGTCAACATGTCCGATTTTTAAAATGTTTTACAGCGAAAACACCACATATATTTATGTTAGCTCACCACCAAATACAAAAAAGGACAGACATTTTTCACAGCACAGGTAGCATGCACAAAGCCAACCTAACTAACCAAGAACCAACCAAACTAACCAAGAAACAACTTCATCAGATGACAGTCTTATAACATGTTATACAATAAATCTATGTTTTGTTCGAAAAATGTGCATATTTGAGGTATAAATCAGTTTTACATTGCAGCTACCGTCAGAAATAGCACTGAAGCAGCCAGAGTAATTACAGACACCAACGTCAAATACCTAAATACTCATCATAAAACATTTCTGAAAAATCGATGGTGTACAGCAAATTAAAGACAAACATCTTGTGAATCCAGCCAATATTTCCAATTTTTTAAGTGTTTTACAGCAAAAACACAATATAGCATTATATTAGCTTACTACAATAGCCTACCACACTACCGCATTCATTCATCAAGGCACGTTAGCGATAGCAATAGGCACGTTAGCGGTAGCGAATAAACCAGCAAAATATATTAATTTTCACTAACCTTCATAAACCTTCATCAGATGACAGTCCTATAACATCAGGTTATACATACACTTATGTTTTGTTCGAAAATGTGCATATTTAGAGCTGAAATCAGTGGTTATACATTGTGCTAACGTAGCATCTTTTTCCCAGAATGTGCGGATATTTTTATGACACTCAACTATTCTGACCAAAAAACTATTCATAAACGTTACTAGAAAATACATGTTGTATAGGAAATGATAGATACACTAGTTCTTAATGCAATCGCCGTGTTAGAATTCTAAAAATAACTTCATTACGATATGCAGTTTACGTTATGGCGAGAGAGTACCCAAAATCTGGGCGCAAACGACTAGTACAACATGTTCGACAGATATATGAAATAGCATCATAAAATGGGTCCTACTTTTGATGATCTTCCATCAGAATGTTGTACAAGGTGTCCTTTGTCCAGAAAAATCGTTGTTTGGTTTCAGAATGTCCTCTTCTCCAGTCAATTAGCACGGAAAGCTAGCAAAGTGGCGCAAAGCTCTCCTTCCTGAACAAAGGCACACAACTCAACACGCCTAACGTCCCGAGTAAATTTCAATAATCTAATAAAACTATATTGAAAAAACATACTTTACGATGATATTGTCACATTTATCAAATAAAATCAAAGCCGGAGATATTAGTCGTCTATAACGACAGCCTTTCAGAAGGCAATACCAGGTCCCTTCGCGCAGGAAACTGGTGACACGTCATACAAAGAGCTTTTATTCGACCCCAGATCAAGTTATACACTCCATTTCTTCTCTCACTGCCTGACGACATCCAGTGGAAGACATATGAAGTGCATGTATACTAATAAATATCAAGGACATCGGCGCCATTGTTAATCCATCTTTCAACCACATCTACATTAATTATTTCTTTCTTTTTCCAACAAACAATCATTTCACACACTGAAAGGCTATGTTAAGCATCTTGAAGGACACAAGGAATGGATTGAGAACAAATGCATTGCCTTATTTTAGCTGACATGTTATACTATACATAAACTATACTTTACAGTGGCAAGTCTCTCAGACTTACGGCTCTATTCAACCTGTATTGCTGAAGCGTTACAGATGGCGTGATATAAATGAAAAGGTCATTTCAGATTGAACCAATATATGCAGCATTCACCGTGAATGTAGTCTCTGCTAATGTGGGGACATTGCCTTTACATTTCAATCACGCTGTAACCCTGAATGCTGCTGCTACTCTCTGTCCATCATATATGCATAGTCACTTTAACAATATATACATGTACATACTACCTCAATCAGCCTGACTAACCGGTGTCTGTATGTGGCCTCGCTACTGTATGTGGCCTCGCTACTGTATATAGCCTGTCTTTTTACTGTTGTTTTATTTCTTTACCTACCTATTGTTCACCAAATACCTTTTTTGCACTATTGGTTAGAGACTGTAAGTAGGCATTTCACTGTAAGGTCTACATCTGTTGTATTCAACGCACGTGACAAATAAACTTTGATTTGACTTATGCAATACGTATTGAATAGAGCCCATACTCCTCTACTGTGCTCCTCTGCCTTTGGCTGGCATCCAAACATGCTTCCTATTGGATGGATCCAGACTGTTTCAAGGAACCCACACATTAGTAAACAACCAAAGGGCATCCTTAGTCCCCATTATCAATTCACTCTCTTTTCACAGCGCTCTGTGAACCTCTTTCCCCCATAGAGGGAATCCAGCACTGCTAACAGCTAACTAAGAAATAGCTGTGTATTAATGTGAGCAGTGCATTGTGCTGACAGACTACGAACACACAGATCTCTTAGGATTTACATGTTGCTCTTCAAATAGGAGACATCTGAACATTGTATCTAGACAATAGATATCTACGTTTTAAACATGGAAGGATTAAAGAGCTGCCTGTACAGTGTTATATAAGCATGACTTTGATTCCTGTGACCTGTGGCCCAGATAGAACTGGTAGACTAATGCAGAGGTTTTCCTGAGTATAAAATTCATTAAAGACTACTAATCATCTTTGTTAATTACAGTGCAGGTATATTATGTACATAAATACATATACTAAACAAAAATATAAACGCAACATTCAACAATTTCAATGATTTTACTGAGTTAGAGTTCATATAAGGAAATCAGTCAACTGACATTAATTAATTATAACTTAATCTATGGACTTCACATGACTGGGAATATAGATATGCATGTGTTGGTCATAGATACCTTGTAAAAAAGGTAGGGGCGTGGATTAGAAAACATGCATGTACATGCATAAACAGGTCATAGGTTAGATATACTTACAATATGTCACCTGTTCAACAGCACTTCCTTAGAGACTCCAACCACAGCTGACGTGTTTCAGCACTGCCCCAGAGACTCCAACCACAGCTGACGTGTTTCAGCACTGCCCCAGAGACTCCAACCACAGCTGACGTGTTTCAGCACTGCCCCAGAGACTCCAACCACAGCTGACGTGTTTCAGCACTGCCCCAGAGACTCCAACCACAGCTGACGTGTTTCAGCACTGCCCCAGAGACTCCAACCACAGCTGACATATTACAGCACTGCCCCAGAGACTCCAACCACAGCTGACGTGTTTCAGCACTGCCCCAGAGACTCCAACCACAGCTGACGTGTTTCAGCACTGCCCCAGAGACTCCAACCACAGCTGACATATTACATCACTGCCCCAGAGACTCCAACCACAGCTGACGTGTTTCAGCACTGCCCCAGAGACTCCAACCACAGCTGACGTGTTTCAGCACTGCCCCAGAGACTCCAACCACAGCTGACATATTACAGCACTGCCCCAGAGACTCCAAACATGGCTGAAATGTTAAATCAAATAAAACTTTATTTGTCACGTGCGCCAAATACAACCTTACTGTGAAATGCTTACTTACAAGCCCTTAACCAACAATGCAGTTCAAGAAAGAGTTAAAAAATATTTACTAAATAAACTAAAGTAAAAAATGTAATTATTGACCATCCTAGAGACATTAACGACACTCAGGTGTGTCAAATTTACTCATTATTTCCCTGTTAAAAGAGGTGTTTTCTGTTGTCCTCTGCAGAAGCTTAAATCGTTTACTGTGTTTGTTGTTTTTCAAGTGTACTGTGATCCTGCAACTACCGTTTCACAGTAAAGTACAATTCTCAAAAAAATAAAGGGAACACTTAAGCCTGATGAATTTACCGTGTTAAATGAGGCCTCACCTCCTGGTTACACTAGTGACCATATCCCCCGCGCATCCCACAAAGGCGGAGGTGTTGCTAACATTTACAATAGCAAATTTCAATTTACACAAATCCCCCCGACGTTTTCGTCTTTTGAACTTCTAGTCATTAAATCTGAATTCCTATCGGACCTTGTAGTCATAGCAGATATAATTCACATTTTTGGTGACTTTAATATTCACACGGAAAAATACACAGATCCACTCCAAAAGGCTTTCGGAGCCATCCGACTCAGTAGGTTTTGTCCAACATGTCTCCGGACCTACTCACTGCCACAGTCATACTCTGGACCTAGTTTTGTCCCATGGAATAAATGTTGTGGATCCTAATGTTTTTCCTCATAATCCTGGACTATCGGACGACCATTTTATTACGTTTGCAATCGCAACAAATGATCTGCTCAGACCCCAACCAAGGAGCATCAAAAGTCGTGCTATAAATTCTCAGACAACCCAAAGATTCCTTGATGCCCTTCCAGACTCCCTCTGCCTACCCAAGGACGTCAGGACAAAAATCAGTTAACCACTTAACCACTTAACTGAGGAACGCAATTTAACCTTGCGCAATTCCCTAGATGCAGTTGCACCCCTAAAAACTAAAAACATTTGTCACACCACTAGAGGGATATCTTCAACCACCAACGTACCATCCTGAGACAAGGCCGACCACAAAGTTCTACGCCACGGCACAACCCAAGGGGGGGCGCCAACCCAGGCAGGAAGACCATGTCAGTGACTCAACCCACTCAAGTGACGCACCCCTCATGGTCAATGTCAAAAAGTTCCGTTACAGTCCGTAGAAACATGTCAAACCATGCATAGAATCAATATCTAGGATGTTTTTAACATAAATCTTCAATAATGTTCCAACCAGAGAATTCCTTTGTCTGTAGAATTGCGATGGAACAGAGCTCGCTCTCACGTGAACGAGCGTCACAAGCCAGACCTCTGACTCATTCCCCTCTCATTCGGCCACACTTCATAGTAGAAGCATCAAACTAGGTTCTAAAGACTGTTGACATCTACATGACCAATATCCCACTGTATCTTCAATAGGGAATGATTTGAAAAAACGACCAACCTCAGATTTCCTACTTCCTTGTTGGATTTTTTCTCATGTTTTTGCCTGCTGGTTGGTCGATATTCAACTCAGCTCCTATTGAAGATACAGTGGGATATTGGTAATGTTGCACGTCCTATGCCTTCCACTAGATGTCAACAGTCTTTAGAACCTTGTCTGATGCTTCTACTGTGAAGTGGGGCTGAATGAGAGGGGATTGAGTAAAGTCTACCATGACCTGAACATGCGCTGACCATGCGCGTTCACGTGAGAGCGAGCTCTGTTCCATCGCACTTCTGAAGACAAAGGAATTCTCCGGTTGGAAAACTATTGAAGAATTATGTTAAAAACATCCTAAAGATTGATTCAATACTTAGTTTGTCATTTTTGTACGGACTGTAATATAACATTAACTTTTCGTCCGTACTTTCCGCTGGATTTGCCCGCGCGCCGTGAGTTTGGAAAGTGTACTGAACGCTAGAACAACGAGGAGGAATTTGGACATAAATGATGGACATTATCGAACAAAACAAACATTTATTGTGGAACTGGGATTCCTGGGACTGCATTCTGATGAAGATCAAAGGTAAGTGAATGTTTATAAATGTTATTTTTTACTTCTGTTGACTGCACAATATGGCGGATATATTTTTGTCTTGATTGGGCTCTGAGCGCCGACCCCAGATTATTGCATGGTTTGCTTTTTCCGTAAAGGTTTTTTGAAATCTGACAGCGGTTGCATTAAAGAGAAGTGTATCTAAAATTCCATGCATAACACTTGTATTTATCAACATTTATAATGAGTATTTCTGGAAATTGATGTGACACTGCAAAATCACCAGATGTTTTGGAACTTCTGAACGTAAAGCGCCAATGTAAACACAGATTTTTGGATATAAATATGAACTTCCAACTAACAAAACATACATGTATTGTGTAACATGAAGTCCTTTGAGTGTCATCTGATGAAGATCATCAAAGGTTAGTGATTAATTTTATCTATATTTCTGCTTTTTGTGAATCCTCTCTTTGGCTGGAAAAATGGCTGTGTTATTCTGTGAATAGGCACTCACTTAACATAATCGTTTGGTTTGCTTTTGTCGTAAAGCCTTTTTGAAATCGGACACTGTGGCTGGATTTACAACAAGTGTATCTTTAAAATGGTGTAAAATACATGTATGTTTGAGGAATTTTAATTATGGGATTTATGGAAATTTAAATGCTGACTATACACATATCTGGCCAAATTATGAAAGATAGGTATTGTAATTTTGAATTACGTAAAATGAATGAGGAAGAGGTAAAAAAATGATTGTTGTCTATCAACAATGACAGGCCAACTGGGTCTGACAATCTGGATGTGTCACGTTCCTGACCTATTTCTGTTAGTTTGTTGTATGTGTTAGTTGGTCAGGACGTGAGTTTGGGTGGGCATTCTATGTTGTCTGTTTCTATGTTGGTTTAGGGTTGCCTGGCATGGCTCTCAATTAGAGGCAGGTGTTTGGCGTTCCTCTAATTGAGAGTCATATTTAGGTAGGTTGTTTCACAGTGTTCGTTGTGGGTGGTTGTCTCCTGTGTCAGTGTTTGTAGCACCATACTGGACTGTTCGGTTTATTTTGTTCATCGTTCTTTTGTGTAGTCTATTTTTCCCTGTTCGTGCGTTCTTCGCGTTATTTGTAAGTTCGTATTGTTCAGGTCTGTCTATACATATCGGTTTTGTTATTTTGTAGTTTATTCAAGTATAGGTCGTTTTCTGTCTTCATTGTTTTGTCGTGTCTTTATTAAATTATGTATTCACAACCCGCTGCGCCTTGGTTCAATCACTACTCCTCCTTTTCGGTTGAAGAGGAGGAGGACTACCGTAACTGGATGGAAAATTACTGTTATCAACAATGACAAGCCACCGGGGTTTTATAACCTGGATGGAAAATTACTGAGGATAATAGCGATATTGACACTCCTATTTGCCATATCTTCAATTTAAGCCTACTAGAATGTGTGTGTCCCCAGGCTTGGAGGGGAGCAAGTCATTCCGCTACCTAAGAATAGTAAAGCACCCTTTACTGGCTCAAATAGCCGATCAATCAGCCTGTACCAACCCTTAGTAAACTTCAGGATTTTTTTTGTTGACCAGATACAATGCTATTTAACAGTAAACTAATTGACAAAACCCTTTCAGCATGCTTATAGGAAAGGACATTCAATAAACACAGCACTGTCGTGTCTGCCGGATTAAGTGATATGACATGCTATTCTATAAAATAATTTCTTTGTAATTAATATTACCTGATTAAGCTAATGAGGTAAATGTAATTAACTAGAAAGCTGGGGCACCACGAAAGAATGTTTATAGAGCTGTTATCTTCCGAATAAACTCTTAAAGACTTGCTAATCTTTTACCTCAATAGCAGTCGATATTTAATCACTTTATTTAGTCTCAACCAAGAATTTACAACTTTCAGATATCTTCATGAACCCTGGCTAACAAGTTGAATCAGCAATACAAAATGTGGTTTAAATATTTATTTACTAAATAATCACACAGAATTACATCTACACAGAATGGATCATACATTGATTATAAATTATGTCAAAGGAAAACGTCCCTAGCGGACGGAACAGATACGACAGCTGGTTATAGAAAGGGGGTTGGGTTTGAGTGAAAGAGTGGGAAGACTGAGGAGCAAAAAAGGATTTGTCTCTCTATCGGGCCGTAGGCTGCTATGCTATCATAAATACAGTATCTTATGCATTCTAAATTACCGCCCATTTGAAAAAGGAAAATGCAATAAATATTTACTCTGAGCTGCGCTTCGGTAGATTGGTCGTAGATAGAAGGCGGGGTGGTCCAGCATGGATCTCTGGTCTTCTGAAGAATGTCTAGTGGTGAACTGGAGTGTGGTAGAATGGATACTCTGTCCGTCCTCTCCTAGCCCACATTTAGCGAGCGGAGAGGGTATCACTTCTTTAATGAATAAGAGTTAAAAGTTCATACCAAGTTGCCATACTTTTAAGCTCATTCTGGCTGGTATAGTCGAAATTCATCTTTTCGGCGTGTTGACCGTCATCTTCACGTTGAAATTCAATGCTAATTTTGTTCTTGTCGTTCAACCAGAGCTCACGCTGAGGTTGGCTTAGTTCTGTAGATGATCTTTGTCCTTTCAACGTGGCTACCGCAAGTCCACCCGTCCTTGGAACAGAACTTTGAATTTTCGTCAACGGGTTTATATAGTGGTGAAAGAAGGGCATGTTTCATAGTTTACAACCAAAGTCTGTTCATTTGGATGGGGCCTCTATGGATGGGGCTTCTCTATGACAAACAGTTCTCCCATTTAAGAAGCTAAAATTACATTTAATCTTTTCACAAATGGTTTCATATTTAAAAATTTAAATTGCACAACAATTCCATGTAAATCTGATAACAAGAATGTGTAGACTTCCAAGATACAGTTTGTCGTCCTATCAATAATAATGCCTCAGACGCCAACTGATCTGACATGTGTCGTGGCTGAATCATAATTAGTTAGGTAACATAGATAGATAAGATGTTATTTTCATCATATGCTTGTGAGATACTTGTCATTAGAATGGTTCCCTTTGGACTATAGGGTTTACAGTGCATTTTCCCTTCTCAGCTAGGGAGGGCTCAGTCACTCGGGGCCCAGAGAGGGGAGAGGTCAGGCTTGTCTTCATAAGTCAATGTATCTGTTAAACCATGTGGTGCTATGTAGAATATCAGAAGGGGAGGAGGACAGAATGGAACATTGTCTTCTTATGGGAATGTGTCTGTAACTATTCCTAAACCATGTGGTGCTATGTAGAATATCAGAAGGGGAGGAGGACAGAATGGAACATTGTCTTCTTATGGGAATATGTCTGTAACTATTCCTAAACCATGTGGTGCTATGTAGAATATCAGAAGAGGAGGAGGACAGAATGGAACATTGTCTTCTTATGGGAACGTGTCTGTAACTATTCCTAAACCATGTGGTGCTATGTAGAATATCAGAAGGGGAGGAAGACAGAATGGAACATTGTCTTCTTATGGGAATATGTCTGTAACTATTCCTAAACCATGTGAAGGGATGGCGTTATTAATGGGGAACTAGTTAGTTATCTCATACAATGTCTGTACGCCAGTCACTCCCTACTTTTCTCATGGGGGGAAGGAGTAAGGCAGTGTTTGGAACCATTGTATGTCCCCTCTGAGGTTGCCCTTATCTTTACCTAGTATATGACCTAAGAGGCTCACTGTCTTTTCTGAGCTTATCCAGGAGGGGGTGTATTTTAGATGGGAGTATCTAGAATTGACAATTGATATATGCCATTGGATGAGGTAATGTTGTGGTACCAAGCATCAGATTGAAACCTCATCTTAGGAGACCGACCTGAACGATAATTTATAGCTAATGCTATAAATTATGGGATACTCCTCTTTCAAATAAAAGGTTCTTGGCTATAAATTAAACTAAGAAATGTTTTGTAAGCACTCAGAGAATTCATTTATAGACACTGAATTGATCTGAGAGTCAAAAAGGGCTATGGTGAAGCTCATATATTATTAAAGATGGACTTTATAATATAACTCTGACTTGTGTGTGGTTGGCTCTCTTTATTGAGTAATACAGGAAATTACCACGACACATGTTCATTAAGTAGCAACACATATTTTCAACTGGTTGGATTACTGAAATATGGTGCAGTTTATCACCTTTTGATGTCACCAGACTGTTAATAAAGGGATTTTCAATAGTCACATCGGTAGAGTAGAGAGAGGAAAAAGGGGAAAAGGTATTTATGGGGGTCATAAACCTCCCCAACAGGCCAACGTCATGATAGCACTTACACAAATGATTGACTGGGAGAAATTGACGATAAAAAGATTGTGGGGGTTGTTTTGTTAGACTTCAGTGCAGCTTTTGACATTATCATAGTCTGCTTCTGGAAAAACATATGTGTTATTGCTTTACACCCCTTGCAATATAAAGAGATAAAGAGTTACCTGTCTAACAGAACACAGAGTGTGTTCTTTAATGGAAGCCTCTCCAACATAATCCAGGTAGAATCAGGAATTCCCCAGGGCAGCAGTCTAGGCCCATTGAAAAAAGTTATCTTTACTAATGACATGCACAGTATTACATAGAGCCATGACTACATGTAACTCTATTCCACATCAAGTAAATGATGGAAGTAGTAAAATTAGATTAATAACAGATTAAAAAAGACCTTAAGGAACAGCAGTGAAGCAACTCAAACATAGGCACAGACACATGCGCACACACACGTACACATAGATTTTGTACTGTAGATATGTGCTAGTGGTGGAGTAGGGACCTGAGTTTGAGTTTATTTTAACAGGTGACAGTGCACATTAATGAACGTTTCAGTAAAAGTGACGGTTTTAGCCTGCCGGCTAATTTTCAACCGCAGTCCCTGGGCAGGTTATTTAAAAAAAAATACAATATAGACTGTCACGTAGAGTAGGCCAGAAGGCTAAACTGGAAAACCTAACCTCTATCAAAATAAAAAGATGGCGGAGCCGCAAAAGTTCTTCTGTGCAAGAACAAAAACAAACAGTACTGCCATCAAACATATACCTTATGGGCCAGCTAAACACAATGCTACCCCATCCACAGCTAAACACAATGCTGCCCCATCCACAGCTAAACACAATGCTGCCCCGTCCACAGCTAAACACAATGCTGCCCCGTCCACAGCTAAACACAATGCTGCCCCGTCCACAGCTAAACACAATGCTGCCCCGTCCACAGCTAAACACAATGCTGCCCCGTCCACAGCTAAACACAATGCTGCCCCGTCCACAGCTAAACACAATGCTGCCCCGTCCACAGCTAAACACAATGCTGCCCCGTCCACAGCTAAACACAATGCTGCCCCGTCCACAGCTAAACACAATGCTGCCCCGTCCACAGCTAAACACAATGCTGCCCCGTCCACAGCTAAACACAATGCTGCCCCGTCCACAGCTAAACACAATGCTGCCCCGTCCACAGCTAAACACAATGCTGCCCCGTCCACAGCTAAACACAATGCTGCCCCGTCCACAGCTAAACACAATGCTGCCCCATCCACAGCTAAACACAATGCTGCCCCATCCACAGCTCGATCCAAAATGCCTCTTCATGAACTGAAAGAGAGGCTCCTTTTGTAGGGCTAGCCCCTCCCCTCAGAACAATTAACACTAATTAATTAGGCAATTACCTATACAAATCTACAATTTCCATTTAACTAAACATACTAAAGTATATACATTCCAACACGTTTAAGAAACAACATCACAACATAATATTTACAACATTACATCACTACTGACAGTATCTTTCAATTTGCCCATATGCATTACTGAGCCATTTGGGACAGGCACTATAAAGCCAGCCCAATCCCTTAGCTCGGGTCCTTATCCAGCACAGGCACTATAAAGCCAGCCCAAACCCTTAGCTCGGGTCCTTATCCAGCACAGGCACTATAAAGCCAGCCCAATTCCCTTAGCTCGGGTCCTTTTCCAGCACAGGCACTATAAAGCCAGCCCAATTCCCTTAGCTCGGGTCCTTTTCCAGCACAGGCACTATAAAGCCAGCCCAATTCCCTTAGCTCGGGTCCTTTTCCAGCACAGGCACTATAAAGCCAGCCCAATCCCTTAGCTCGGGTCCTTTTCCAGCACAGGCACTATAAAGCCAGCCCAATTCCCTTAGCTCGGGTCCTTATCCAGCACAGGCACTATAAAGCCAGCCCAATCCCTTAGCTCGGGTCCTTTTCCAGCACAGGCACTATAAAGCCAGCCCAATCCCTTAGCTCGGGTCCTTTTCCAGCACAGGCACTATAAAGCCAGCCCAATCCCTTAGCTCGGGTCCTTTTCCAGCACAGGCACTATAAAGCCAGCCCAATCCCTTAGCTCGGGTCCTTTTCCAGCACAGGCACTATAAAGCCAGCCCAATCCCTTAGCTCGGGTCCTTTTCCAGCACAGGCACTATAAAGCCAGCCCAATCCCTTAGCTCGGGTCCTTTTCCAGCACAGGCACTATAAAGCCAGCCCAATCCCTTAGCTCGGGTCCTTTTCCAGCACAGGCACTATAAAGCCAGCCCAATCCCTTAGCTCGGGTCCTTTTCCAGCACAGGCACTATAAAGCCAGCCCAATCCCTTAGCTCGGGTCCTTTTCCAGCACAGGCACTATAAAGCCAGCCCAATCCCTTAGCTCGGGTCCTTTTCCAGCACAGGCACTATAAAGCCAGCCCAATCCCTTAGCTCGGGTCCTTTTCCAGCATACCCGGAAGCTACAGAGAGAGAGGGGAACAGAACAAACAAACGCGCTCATCCACAACATCGATAAATATAATAAATATTGCTTATATTAAATATGAATACTGACATAAGTGTGAAATGCATGTACTAAGACAGAGAAGTTAACTTGTGTCGACCCACATTGTTAACCTATCTGATAACGGAGCAGGGAGGAGTGATGAATGTGTGCGGTAAAGTACCAAATGCTGCCCGCGGCCAGTGACGGACTTCTACGTCACAGAGACAATCATTGAGCAGTGAGCACACGCAGAGCAACATAGGACAAGCAAGACATGGCATACAGACAGAGAAACATAGAACAAAAAGTAGCAAGACAAAATTCATAAAAGCAAGAAAGTGTTTCCACACCTCACAAGTTACAAACAGACAACATGGAAAGTGGCAATACACAGCTAGGGATTATGTTCACAAATCTGATTGACCTTTAGCCATGTCTTCATGCATTTTGTGAAAGTGTGATATGTGGTGCAGTTATGTGTGTCTGATGGCAGTGTATTCCAGACATGGGAAGCTCTCACAGAGAAAGCGGATTTACTAAAGGTGCTTTTCCTTAAGGGAACTAGACAGTCACCTCTCATGGCAGACCTTGTGGATCTGCTGCCATATGTTTGGGTTTTCTGTTTAACAAAAATACTGAGTGGAGGGGGAGCCAGGCCATTTAGGATCTTGAATACAAGACGTATTGCACAAGATTTTCCCAACTCAGGAGCTCATGCTTTCTGAGGATGTGACAGTGATGATGGCTACTGGGCTTCCTATCAAGCACTTTGAGAGCCTGTTTGTAGACAGACTGAATAGGTTGTAATGTTGTACAGCAAGCTTGGGCCCAACTAGTCAAGCAGTATGTTAAGTGGGGGAGTATCATAGATTTGAAGTACAGTTTTGCTACCTCTGTAGTCAAACAATTTCGTATAAATCGTAAATTAGCAAGGTTGAATTTGGTTTTTCACATGCTTTTTAAAAGAGAGGTTGGAATCAAGTATGATGCCAAGGTACTTAAAATCAGATACCACCTGGAGCTTCTCCCCTGACACACAGACATCTGGCTCAGTAGCATCTGATACCACCTGGAGCTTCTCCCCTGACACATAGACATTTGGCTCAGTAGCATCTGTTGCCCTCTTTGTGAAGAACATGCAAACAGTTTTTTTCACATTGAGATGCAAACACGAGTCACTGAGCCACTTTGTAACCTGGACCATTACAGTAGTGGGTCACTGAGCCACTTTGTAACCTGGACCATTACAGTAGTGAGTCACTGAGTCACTGAGCCACTTTGTAACCTGGACCATTACAGTAGTGAGTCACTGAGCCACTTTCTAACCTGGACCATTACAGTAGTGAGTCACTGAGTCACTGAGCCACTTTGTAACCTGGACCATTACAGTAGTGAGTCACTGAGCCACTTTCTAACCTGGACCATTACAGTAGTGGGTCACTGAGCCACTTTGTAACCTGGACCATTACAGTAGTGAGTCACTGAGCCACTTTGTAACCTGGACCATTACAGTAGTGAGTCACTGAGCCACTTTGTAATCTGGACCATTACAGTAGTGGGTCACTGAGCCACTTTGTAACCTGGACCATTACAGTAGTGAGTCACTGAGCCACTTTGTAACCTGGACCATTACAGTAGTGAGTCACTGAGCCACTTTGTAACCTGGACCATTACAGTAGTGAGTCACTGAGCCACTTTGTAACCTGGACCATTACAGTAGTGAGTCACTGAGCCACTTTGTAACCTGGACCATTACAGTAGTGAGTCACTGAGCCACTTTGTAACCTGGACCATTACAGTAGTGAGTCACTGAGCCACTTTGTAACCTGGACCATTACAGTAGTGAGTCACTGAGCCACTTTGTAACCTGGACCATTACAGTAGTGAGTCACTGAGCCACTTTGTAACCTGGACCATTACAGTAGTGGGTCACTGAGCCACTTTGTAACCTGGACCATTACAGTAGTGAGTCACTGAGCCACTTTGTAACCTGGACCATTACAGTAGTGAGTCACTGAGCCACTTTGTAACCTGGACCATTACAGTAGTGAGTCACTGTAACCTGGACCATTACAGTATTGAGTCACTGTAACCTGGACCATTACAGTAGTGAGTCACTGAGTCACTTTCTAACCTGGACCATTACAGTAGTGAGCCACTTTGTAACCTGGGCCATTACAGTAGTGAGCCACTTTGTAACCTGGGCCATTACAGTAGTGAGTCACTGAGTCACTTTGTAACCTGGTCCATTACAGTAGTGAGTCACTGAGCCACTTTGTAACCTGGACCATTACAGTAGTGAGTCACTGAGCCACTTTCTAACCTGGACCATTACAGTAGTGAGTCACTGAGTCACTGAACCACTTTGTAACCTGGACCATTACAGTAGTGAGTCACTGAGCCACTTTCTAACCTGGACCATTACAGTAGTGAGTCACTGAGCCACTTTGTAACCTGGACCATTACAGAAGTGAGTCACTGAGCCACTTTGTAACCTGGACCATTACAGTAGTGAGTCACTGAGCCACTTTGTAACCTGGACCATTACAGTAGTGAGTCACTGAGCCACTTTGTAACCTGGACCATTACAGTAGTGAGTCACTGAGCCACTTTGTAACCTGGACCATTACAGTAGTGAGTCACTGAGCCACTTTGTAACCTGGACCATTACAGTAGTGAGTCACTGAGCCACTTTGTAACCTGGACCATTACAGTAGTGGGTCACTGAGCCACTTTGTAACCTGGACCATTACAGTAGTGAGTCACTGAGCCACTTTGTAACCTGGACCATTACAGTAGTGAGTCACTGAGCCACTTTGTAACCTGGACCATTACAGTAGTGAGTCACTGAGCCACTTTGTAACCTGGACCATTACAGTAGTGAGTCACTATGTAACCTGGACCATTACAGTAGTTAGCCACTTTGTAACCTGGACCATTACAGTAGTGAGTCACTGAGCCACTTTGTAACCTGGACCATTACAGTAGTGAGTCACTGAGCCACTTTGTAACCTGGACCATTACAGTAGTGAGTCACTGTAACCTGGACCATTACAGTATTGAGTCACTGTAACCTGGACCATTACAGTAGTGAGTCACTGAGTCACTTTCTAACCTGGACCATTACAGTAGTGAGCCACTTTGTAACCTGGGCCATTACAGTAGTGAGCCACTTTGTAACCTGGGCCATTACAGTAGTGAGTCACTGAGTCACTTTGTAACCTGGTCCATTACAGTAGTGAGTCACTGAGCCACTTTGTAACCTGGACCATTACAGTAGTGAGTCACTGAGCCACTTTGTAACCTGGACCATTACAGTAGTGAGTCACTGAGTCACTGAACCACTTTGTAACCTGGACCATTACAGTAGTGAGTCACTGAGCCACTTTCTAACCTGGACCATTACAGTAGTGAGTCACTGAGCCACTTTGTAACCTGGACCATTACAGTAGTGAGTCACTGAGCCACTTTGTAACCTGGACCATTACAGTAGTGAGTCACTGAGTCACTTTGTAACCTGGACCATTACAGTAGTGAGTCACTGAGCCACTTTCTAACCTGGACCATTACAGTAGTGAGTCACTGAGCCACTTTGTAACCTGGACCATTACAGTAGTGAGTCACTATGTAACCTGGGCCATTACAGTAGTGAGTCACTGAGCCACTTTGTAACCTGGACCATTACAGTAGTGAGTCACTGTAACCTGGACCATTACAGTATTGAGTCACTGTAACCTGGACCATTACAGTAGTGAGTCACTGAGTCACTTTCTAACCTGGACCATTACAGTAGTGAGCCACTTTGTAACCTGGGCCATTACAGTAGTGAGCCACTTTGTAACCTGGACCATTACAGTAGTGAGTCACTGAGTCACTTTGTAACCTGGTCCATTACAGTAGTGAGTCACTGAGCCACTTTGTAACCTGGACCATTACAGTAGTGAGTCACTGAGCCACTTTGTAACCTGGACCATTACAGTAGTGAGTCACTGAGTCACTGAACCACTTTGTAACCTGGACCATTACAGTAGTGAGTCACTGAGCCACTTTCTAACCTGGACCATTACAGTAGTCAGTCACTGAGCCACTTTGTAACCTGGACCATTACAGAAGTGAGTCACTGAGCCACTTTGTAACCTGGACCATTACAGTAGTGAGTCACTGAGCCACTTTGTAACCTGGACCATTACAGTAGTGAGTCACTGAGCCACTTTGTAACCTGGACCATTACAGTAGTGAGTCACTGAGCCACTTTGTAACCTGGACCATTACAGTAGTGAGTCACTGAGCCACTTTGTAACCTGGACCATTACAGTAGTGAGTCACTGAGCCACTTTGTAACCTGGACCATTACAGTAGTGGGTCACTGAGCCACTTTGTAACCTGGACCATTACAGTAGTGAGTCACTGAGCCACTTTGTAACCTGGACCATTACAGTAGTGAGTCACTGAGCCACTTTGTAACCTGGACCATTACAGTAGTGAGTCACTGAGCCACTTTGTAACCTGGACCATTACAGTAGTGAGTCACTATGTAACCTGGACCATTACAGTAGTTAGCCACTTTGTAACCTGGACCATTACAGTAGTGAGTCACTGAGCCACTTTGTAACCTGGACCATTACAGTAGTGAGTCACTGAGCCACTTTGTAACCTGGACCATTACAGTAGTGAGTCACTGTAACCTGGACCATTACAGTATTGAGTCACTGTAACCTGGACCATTACAGTAGTGAGTCACTGAGTCACTTTCTAACCTGGACCATTACAGTAGTGAGCCACTTTGTAACCTGGGCCATTACAGTAGTGAGCCACTTTGTAACCTGGGCCATTACAGTAGTGAGTCACTGAGTCACTTTGTAACCTGGTCCATTACAGTAGTGACTCACTGAGCCACTTTGTAACCTGGACCATTACTGTAGTGAGTCACTGAGCCACTTTGTAACCTGGACCATTACAGTAGTGAGTCACTGAGTCACTGAACCACTTTGTAACCTGGACCATTACAGTAGTGAGTCACTGAGCCACTTTCTAACCTGGACCATTACAGTAGTGAGTCACTGAGTCACTTTGTAACCTGGACCATTACAGTAGTGAGTCACTGAGCCACTTTGTAACCTGGACCATTACAGTAGTGAGTCACTGAGTCACTTTGTAACCTGGACCATTACAGTAGTGAGTCACTGAGCCACTTTGTAACCTGGACCATTACAGTAGTGAGTCACTGAGCCACTTTGTAACCTGGACCATTACAGTAGTGAGTCACTGAGTCACTATGTAACCTGGGCCATTACAGTAGTGAGTCACTGAGCCACTTTGTAACCTGGACCATTACAGTAGTGAGTCACTGTAACCTGGACCATTACAGTATTGAGTCACTGTAACCTGGACCATTACAGTAGTGAGTCACTGAGTCACTTTCTAACCTGGACCATTACAGTAGTGAGCCACTTTGTAACCTGGGCCATTACAGTAGTGAGCCACTTTGTAACCTGGGCCATTACAGTAGTGAGTCACTGAGTCACTTTGTAACCTGGACCATTACAGTAGTGAGTCACTGAGTCACTGAACCACTTTGTAACCTGGTCCATTACAGTAGTGAGTCACTGAGCCACTTTGTAACCTGGACCATTACAGTAGTGAGTCACTGAGCCACTTTGTAACCTGGACCATTACAGTAGTGAGTCACTGAGTCACTGAACCACTTTGTAACCTGGACCATTACAGTAGTGAGTCACTGAGCCACTTTCTAACCTGGACCATTACAGTAGTGAGTCACTGAGCCACTTTGTAACCTGGACCATTACAGTAGTGAGTCACTGAGCCACTTTGTAACCTGGACCATTACAGTAGTGAGTCACTGAGTCACTTTGTAACCTGGACCATTACAGTAGTGAGTCACTGAGCCACTTTGTAACCTGGACCATTACAGTAGTGAGTCACTGAGCCACTTTGTAACCTGGACCATTACAGTAGTGAGTCACTGAGTCACTATGTAACCTGGGCCATTACAGTAGTGAGTCACTGAGCCACTTTGTAACCTGGACCATTACAGTAGTGAGTCACTGAGCCACTTTGTAACCTGGACCATTACAGTAGTGAGTCACTGAGCCACTTTGTAACCTGGACCATTACAGTAGTGAGTCACTGAGCCACTTTGTAACCTGGACCATTACAGTAGTGAGTCACTGAGCCACTTTGTAACCTGGACCATTACAGTAGTGAGTCACTGAGCCACTTTGTAACCTGGACCATTACAGTAGTGGGTCACTGAGCCACTTTGTAACCTGGACCATTACAGTAGTGAGTCACTGAGCCACTTTGTAACCTGGACCATTACAGTAGTGAGTCACTGAGCCACTTTGTAACCTGGACCATTACAGTAGTGAGTCACTGAGCCACTTTGTAACCTGGACCATTACAGTAGTGAGTCACTATGTAACCTGGACCATTACAGTAGTTAGCCACTTTGTAACCTGGACCATTACAGTAGTGAGTCACTGAGCCACTTTGTAACCTGGACCATTACAGTAGTGAGTCACTGAGCCACTTTGTAACCTGGACCATTACAGTAGTGAGTCACTGTAACCTGGACCATTACAGTATTGAGTCACTGTAACCTGGACCATTACAGTAGTGAGTCACTGAGTCACTTTCTAACCTGGACCATTACAGTAGTGAGCCACTTTGTAACCTGGGCCATTACAGTAGTGAGCCACTTTGTAACCTGGGCCATTACAGTAGTGAGTCACTGAGTCACTTTGTAACCTGGTCCATTACAGTAGTGAGTCACTGAGCCACTTTGTAACCTGGACCATTACAGTAGTGAGTCACTGAGCCACTTTGTAACCTGGACCATTACAGTAGTGAGTCACTGAGTCACTGAACCACTTTGTAACCTGGACCATTACAGTAGTGAGTCACTGAGCCACTTTCTAACCTGGACCATTACAGTAGTGAGTCACTGAGCCACTTTGTAACCTGGACCATTACAGTAGTGAGTCACTGAGCCACTTTGTAACCTGGACCATTACAGTAGTGAGTCACTGAGTCACTTTGTAACCTGGACCATTACAGTAGTGAGTCACTGAGCCACTTTCTAACCTGGACCATTACAGTAGTGAGTCACTGAGCCACTTTGTAACCTGGACCATTACAGTAGTGAGTCACTATGTAACCTGGGCCATTACAGTAGTGAGTCACTGAGCCACTTTGTAACCTGGACCATTACAGTAGTGAGTCACTGTAACCTGGACCATTACAGTATTGAGTCACTGTAACCTGGACCATTACAGTAGTGAGTCACTGAGTCACTTTCTAACCTGGACCATTACAGTAGTGAGCCACTTTGTAACCTGGGCCATTACAGTAGTGAGCCACTTTGTAACCTGGACCATTACAGTAGTGAGTCACTGAGTCACTTTGTAACCTGGTCCATTACAGTAGTGAGTCACTGAGCCACTTTGTAACCTGGACCATTACAGTAGTGAGTCACTGAGCCACTTTGTAACCTGGACCATTACAGTAGTGAGTCACTGAGTCACTGAACCACTTTGTAACCTGGACCATTACAGTAGTGAGTCACTGAGCCACTTTCTAACCTGGACCATTACAGTAGTCAGTCACTGAGCCACTTTGTAACCTGGACCATTACAGAAGTGAGTCACTGAGCCACTTTGTAACCTGGACCATTACAGTAGTGAGTCACTGAGCCACTTTGTAACCTGGACCATTACAGTAGTGAGTCACTGAGCCACTTTGTAACCTGGACCATTACAGTAGTGAGTCACTGAGCCACTTTGTAACCTGGACCATTACAGTAGTGAGTCACTGAGCCACTTTGTAACCTGGACCATTACAGTAGTGAGTCACTGAGCCACTTTGTAACCTGGACCATTACAGTAGTGGGTCACTGAGCCACTTTGTAACCTGGACCATTACAGTAGTGAGTCACTGAGCCACTTTGTAACCTGGACCATTACAGTAGTGAGTCACTGAGCCACTTTGTAACCTGGACCATTACAGTAGTGAGTCACTGAGCCACTTTGTAACCTGGACCATTACAGTAGTGAGTCACTATGTAACCTGGACCATTACAGTAGTTAGCCACTTTGTAACCTGGACCATTACAGTAGTGAGTCACTGAGCCACTTTGTAACCTGGACCATTACAGTAGTGAGTCACTGAGCCACTTTGTAACCTGGACCATTACAGTAGTGAGTCACTGTAACCTGGACCATTACAGTATTGAGTCACTGTAACCTGGACCATTACAGTAGTGAGTCACTGAGTCACTTTCTAACCTGGACCATTACAGTAGTGAGCCACTTTGTAACCTGGGCCATTACAGTAGTGAGCCACTTTGTAACCTGGGCCATTACAGTAGTGAGTCACTGAGTCACTTTGTAACCTGGTCCATTACAGTAGTGACTCACTGAGCCACTTTGTAACCTGGACCATTACAGTAGTGAGTCACTGAGCCACTTTGTAACCTGGACCATTACAGTAGTGAGTCACTGAGTCACTGAACCACTTTGTAACCTGGACCATTACAGTAGTGAGTCACTGAGCCACTTTCTAACCTGGACCATTACAGTAGTGAGTCACTGAGTCACTTTGTAACCTGGACCATTACAGTAGTGAGTCACTGAGCCACTTTGTAACCTGGACCATTACAGTAGTGAGTCACTGAGTCACTTTGTAACCTGGACCATTACAGTAGTGAGTCACTGAGCCACTTTGTAACCTGGACCATTACAGTAGTGAGTCACTGAGCCACTTTGTAACCTGGACCATTACAGTAGTGAGTCACTGAGTCACTATGTAACCTGGGCCATTACAGTAGTGAGTCACTGAGCCACTTTGTAACCTGGACCATTACAGTAGTGAGTCACTGTAACCTGGACCATTACAGTATTGAGTCACTGTAACCTGGACCATTACAGTAGTGAGTCACTGAGTCACTTTCTAACCTGGACCATTACAGTAGTGAGCCACTTTGTAACCTGGGCCATTACAGTAGTGAGCCACTTTGTAACCTGGGCCATTACAGTAGTGAGTCACTGAGTCACTTTGTAACCTGGACCATTACAGTAGTGAGTCACTGAGTCACTGAACCACTTTGTAACCTGGTCCATTACAGTAGTGAGTCACTGAGCCACTTTGTAACCTGGACCATTACAGTAGTGAGTCACTGAGCCACTTTGTAACCTGGACCATTACAGTAGTGAGTCACTGAGTCACTGAACCACTTTGTAACCTGGACCATTACAGTAGTGAGTCACTGAGCCACTTTCTAACCTGGACCATTACAGTAGTGAGTCACTGAGCCACTTTGTAACCTGGACCATTACAGTAGTGAGTCACTGAGCCACTTTGTAACCTGGACCATTACAGTAGTGAGTCACTGAGTCACTTTGTAACCTGGACCATTACAGTAGTGAGTCACTGAGCCACTTTGTAACCTGGACCATTACAGTAGTGAGTCACTGAGCCACTTTGTAACCTGGACCATTACAGTAGTGAGTCACTGAGTCACTATGTAACCTGGGCCATTACAGTAGTGAGTCACTGAGCCACTTTGTAACCTGGACCATTACAGTAGTGAGTCACTGAGCCACTTTGTAACCTGGACCATTACAGTAGTGAGTCACTGAGCCACTTTGTAACCTGGACCATTACAGTAGTGAGTCACTGAGCCACTTTGTAACCTGGACCATTACAGTAGTGAGTCACTGAGCCACTTTGTAACCTGGACCATTACAGTAGTGAGTCACTGAGCCACTTTGTAACCTGGACCATTACAGTAGTGAGTCACTGAGCCACTTTGTAACCTTGACCGTTACAGTAGTGAGTCACTGAACCACTTTGTAACCTGGACCATTACAGTAGTGAGTCACTGAGCCACTTTGTAACCTGGACCATTACAGTAGTGAGTTCTTGTGCAGCTTGTTGTTTGCTCTTTGCACATACATCACTGTATCATCTGCATACATTTGAACTTCAGACCCAGTACAGACAGAAGGCAGATCATTAATGTACAGGCTGAACAGGAGGGGCCCCAGTATTGACCCTTGGGGCACGCCCACATCATAGCTAAGAGTGGGGCGACAGCTCATTGCTCACTCTGACACACTGAGTTCTGCCTTCAAGGTATGATTTCAACCATCTCAAGCCATCGGGGGAAACGTTGAACTTGGACAATTTTGTCATGAGAATCTCATGGTTAACAGTATCAAAAGCCTTCCTTAGGTCCAGAAACACAGCCCCAACAACACCCCCTTTGTCCACCTTGGACTTTCACATTTTCCAGAAGAAAGCAGTTGGCCGTTTCTGTGGAGTGTTTCGCTCTGAAGCCAAACTGCATGGAGTGTAATGTGAAGGGGCTGTTGTTGAGGTGGGCAATCAGTTGTTCTGCTACACACTTTTCAATAACCTTTGACACCACAGGTAGTATATCCTAATGGGCCTGTAGTTACTCACGTCAGCAGGGTCGCCTGATTTAAAGATGGCCGTTATTATGGCCGACTTCCATGCCCTTGGAAACACCCCGAGACCAATAGATGTGTTGGTGACCTTAGTAATGGGGCCAATGAGTGACTCGTTGTAGTTTCATCTTTGGCTTTAGAGTTCTTTAGTGAGCTAATCACCTTGTTCACCTTTGACTCAGAAACCTCCCTTATGATGAAGACAGGTTGAGTGTCATTTACTAGCACTGAGCCCAAGAAACCAGTGGAGGGGTTCTGTGTCAGTAGCCTGACAGAGTCAATAAAGTAGGAATTGAAGGCTATTGCTATTTCGACTGCATCCTGTGTTAGATTGTTATTTTGATTTGCAGTGTTACTATGGTCTTTCCCTGTTAACCTTTTTAGATTCTCCCAGATCAATTTAGAATTTCCCTTTGCTTCACCAATTATGTTAATAAAAACAGTTTGCCTTGGCCTGTCTGATTTCTTTCATCACCTTATTTCTCAACATGGTAAACCTATGTCTGTCATGCTCTAATTTGGACTTTAGGGCTGTTTTTAGAGCGTAATCTCGTTCTTTCATCAATTTCCAAATTTCTCCTTTTAGCCAAGGAAGAGTGCTCTTTGGGCCAGGTTTGGATTTGATTTCCTTTAGGAAACCATTTATTGTAGTCTGCATTGTGGATAGAAAAACCTGACTATCAGCTTCCACGTCTGTATAGGACAAGAGATCATTCCAGTTAATTGCGTTTTCAAAATAGTTTAATTCACTCTAAGGTATTCTTAGTTGATCCGGCTTTCTAACAGTAGAGAGGTTAAACCTGTTCAGTAGAGAGGTTAAACCTGCTCTTAGACAGCTTTCTGGCTATACGTGTCAGATTATGATCAGATAGCCCAGTAACCATATTGAATGTTTTAGTCACTCTCTCTGGTTTATTACTAAACACCAAATCAATCTGTGTTTTAGAGCAACAAGTCACCCTGGTTGGCCCTTTAACTAGCTGTGTAAGGTCAAAGGTATTAGTGATCCGTTTGAGGGTTTTCATACAAGACTTGTCTTCATAATTAATATTAAAATCTCCCATTAAGATGACCTCTTTCCCAAAATCACATTCCCTAAGCATGTTATTAACTGAACAAAAAACACATTTTTTGTGGAAGGTGGTCTATACATTCCAATGAGGGTAAAAGACATTTGGGGAGACAGTGTAACGTTCAGGCCAATACATTCTAGTTCATTATCACATGACCACTCAATTTGTTTACATCAGATATGTTCTTTAATGTAAATCACACCCCCTCCTCTTCCTTCAGTCCTGTCTCTCCTGAAAACATTGTAGCCAGGCACAATCAAAGCAGCAGATGGAGAGTTTTTATGGAGCCATGTCTCTGAGAGGCAGAGGAAGTCAAGGTTGGAGTCTGTGAGTAGATGTTGAATTTGATCACTTTTTGGAATGACACTACGAATGTTCAAGTGCCCCCCTAGTAGTCCCCTGGGCTTAGCTCGTGGGTCCCAGATGACTCGAGAGTGATTGACACATTGAAAAAAGTTAAATGTTCTGTGTTTTCTGACGGCTGGGTTTAGGCCGTTTTGTTTCGATTAGGGACAGTTCAATAGCGCAATTCACAATCCCTCCCTCCCGCCTGCACTGGATGCTGGGAACTAACTAAAACAGCTTGCGTACCAGAAGCAGAGTCAGGGATCGCATATAGCGACTTGGGTATGTTTGAAGAGTCAAAATCTATCCTGGAGTCGAGAGAAACCATGGGACTATAGCACTCACCCACTTCCACAGTGGCGACAATCAGTGGACGAGGCCATCCACTGCTTTCCACTCCCGTGAGTATCGCTGGCTCGGTGATGTTAGGCCCAGGATTGAGTTGCACATCCCCGGAGAGCAGGAGGGTAGTGAACAGGTAGTTTAACAGTTTCCGATAAATGTTGGACTTGTGTTTGTTACGCCTAAGCGGTTCAGTGGAATAAGGAGCGAGGTAGACTGGGCCATTATTCAGAACATTATGTTATGCTGTGTACTGTCCGCTCCCGTGGAACGGGTGAACCAACGTGTTTGGTGTTGATATTCTCCGGCAGTATATTGATTGTGTCATCAATCAATTTCAATCAATCAATTTTATTTTATATAGCCCTTCGTACATCAGCTAATATCTCGAAGTGCTGTACAGAAACCCAGCCTAAAACCCCAAACAGCTAGTAATGCAGGTGTAGAAGCACGAGCAAGTCATCCCAGCAAGGACGCACTGAGATTATCAGTAGAGCAGCTACATAACTGACAATCAGGGCAGAGTACTGGAGATAAAACACATATTTGCGCTTTAACTCTTTGCATGAGTTACTTAGCTGGGGTCGGCGTACACCTGATGTTTTAGATAAAATTACAGCATTCGTATGAGAAGCGGCACCTGCCGCACCACTCTGTCTTCCGTCTGCCATTCTGAGGGCAATCAGTGATTTTTTGCAATGTTTATTTAATATAAACTTCCTTAAATTTTGCTGGCCCCCAGGTAGAGTCAGCAGCTCATGGGGATCCATAATAAATACAAATGGTAGCTATATAACATGTCCCTAATGATCCAATGTGTTAGCTAACAGATACCTACTAGTCCACAACATGTTAGTGATATAACATGTCTCTACTGGTCCAACATGCTAGCTATATATCTGATAACTGATAACTACTAACATGTTAGCGATCTAAGAGATAACTACTGGACCAACTTGTTATCTATATAACAAGTTCTAACATGTTGGACATGTATTTATCTATTAGATCGCTAACATGTTGTACCAGTAGTTATGTTTTATTATAATTAAGACGTTGAACAAGTAGTAACATGTTATTAAAGCTATCATGTTGGACCAGTAGAGACATGTTACATAGCTAATATTTTGGACGAGTAATTATTTTTTATATAGCTAGCACGTTGGACCAGTATGTATTTGTTATATAGCTATCATGATGGACCAGTAGTTGTCAGATATATAGCTAGCATGTTGGACCAGTATGTATTTGTTATATAGCTATCATATAGGACCAGTAGTTGTCAGATATATAGCTAGCATGTTGGACCAGTATGTATTTGTTATATAGCTATCATGTAGGACCAGTAGTTCGCTGCTATAACATGTTAGACTAGTAGTTTGACCAGCAGTTATCTGTTATGTAGCTAACATGTTGTAGATATGTGGTAGTGGAGTAGGGGCTTGTGTGAAATCTGTTATGAATGTATTGTAATGTTTTTTAAATTGTACAACTTCCTTAATTTTGCCGGACCAGAAGGAATAGTTATCCTACTCTTTCTCTGTTCATCTGGTGATGTAGAGGTTAATCCACTCCCATTCCCCAGGCGCTCTCATTTGTTGACTTCTGTAACCGTAAAAGCCTTAGTTTCATGCATGTTAACATTAGAAGCTGTCACAGTGGCGTGTATAAGTGGCAGAGGAAGTCAGGCGCAGGAGAGTCAAATAGAGTGTAGAATGGAGTACTTTAATTAAAGTCCCAGTAATCTGCTCCATAACACTCACGGAAAAAACATAAAACAAATCTGGGTACGAAGACCCGTCGCACACCTATACACAATCAACACAACACTTGACAACGAACAATCTCTGACAAACACATGAAGGGAAACAGAGGGTTAAATACACAACAGGTAATGAATGGGATTGACAACAGGTGTGTGGGAAGACAAGACAAAACCAATGGAAAATGAAAAGTGGATCGATGATGGCTAGAAGGCCGGTGAAGTCGACCGCCGAACACCGCCCGGACAAGGAGAGGCAACGACTTCGGTAGAAGTCGTGACATTACCCCCCCCCCTGACGCGCGGCTCCAGCAGCGCGTCGACACCGACCTCGGGGACGACCCGGAGGGCGAGGTGCAGGGCGATCCGGATGGAGGCGGTGGAATTCTTTTAACATAGAAGGATCTAAAACGTCCTCCACCGGAACCCAGCATCTCTCCTCCGGACCGTACCCCTCCCAGTCCACGAGGTACTGAAGGCCCCTCGCCCGACGTCTCGAATCCAAAATGGATCGAACAGAGTACGCCGGGACCCCCTCGATGTCTAGAGGAGGCGGAGGAACTTCACGCACTTCAGCCTCCTGGAGCGGGCCAGCCACCACCGGCCTGAGGAGAGACACATGGAACGAGGGGTTAATACGGTAATTAGTGGGCAGTTGTAACCTATAACATACCTCGTTCACTCTCCTCAGGACTTTAAACGGCCCCACAAACCGCGGACCCAGCTTCCGGCAGAGCAGGCGGAGGGGCAGGTTTCGGGTCGAGAGCCAGACCCTGTCCCCTGGTGCGAACACCGGGGCCTCACTGCGGCGACGGTCTGCGCCAATTTTCTGGCGCCTTATGGCACGCTGAAGGTGGACGTGGGCTGCCTCCCAGGTTTCCTCAGCGTGCCGAAACCAATTGTCCACCGCAGGAGCCTCGGTCTGACTCTGATGCCAAGGAGCCAGAACCGGCTGATACCCTAATACACATTGAAAAGGAGTAAGGTTAGTGGAGGAGTGACGTAGCGAGTTCTGGGCCATCTCTGCCCAGGGCACGAACTTCGCCCACTCCCCCGGCCGGTCCTGGCAATAGGACCGCAGAAACCTGCCCACATCCTGGTTAACTCTCTCCACCTGCCCATTACTCTCGGGGTGAAAACCTGAGGTAAGACTAACCGAGATCCCCAGACGTTCCATGAACGCCTTCCAGACCCTTGATGTGAACTGGGGACCCCGATCAGACACTATATCCTCAGGCACCCCATAGTGCCGGAAAACGTGTGTAAACAGGGCCTCTGCAGTTTGTAAGGCCGTAGGGAGACCGGGCAAAGGGAGGAGACGACAGGACTTCGAAAACCGATCCACAACGACCAAGATCGTGGTGTAACCCTGTGAAGGTGGAAGATCAGTCAAAATCCACCGACAGGTGCGACCACGGCCGTTGAGGAACAGGTAAAGGTTGAAGCTTACCTCTAGGCAGGTGTCTAGGAGCCTTGCACTGGGCGCACACCGAGCAGGAGGAAACATAAATCCTCACGTCCTTAGCTAAAGTGGGCCACCAGTACCTCCCATCAATACAGCGCATCGTCCGACCTATCCCAGGATGACCAGAGGAGGGTGACGTGTGAGCCCAATAGATCAATCGGTCGCGGACAGCAGACGGAACGTACAGACGACCAGCTGGACACTCAGGAGGAGAGGGCTCTGCACGTGACGCCCGCTCAATGTCCGCGTCCAGCTCCCACACTACTGGCGCCACCAAACACGAAGCTGGGAGTATGGGAGTGGGATCCATGGACCGCTCCTCTGTGTCATACAGCCGCGACAATGCGTCTGCCTTGACGTTCTGGGAGCCTGGTCTGTAAGTAAGAGTAAACACAAAACGAGTGAAAAACATGGCCCACCTTGCCTGGCGAGGATTTAGTCTCTTCGCCTGCCGGATGTACTCCAGATTGCGGTGGTCGTAACATGTTATTAAAGCTATCATGTTGGACCAGTAGAGACATGTTACATAGCTAATATTTTGGACGAGTAATTATTTTTTATATAGCTAGCACGTTGGACCAGTATGTATTTGTTATATAGCTATCATGATGGACCAGTAGTTGTCAGATATATAGCTAGCATGTTGGACCAGTATGTATTTGTTATATAGCTATCATATAGGACCAGTAGTTGTCAGATATATAGCTAGCATGTTGGACCAGTATGTATTTGTTATATAGCTATCATGTAGGACCAGTAGTTCGCTGCTATAACATGTTAGACTAGTAGTTTGACCAGCAGTTATCTGTTATGTAGCTAACATGTTGTAGATATGTGGTAGTGGAGTAGGGGCTTGTGTGAAATCTGTTATGAATGTATTGTAATGTTTTTTAAATTGTACAACTTCCTTAATTTTGCCGGACCAGAAGGAATAGTTATCCTACTCCTTCTCTGTTCATCTGGTGATGTAGAGGTTAATCCACTCCCATTCCCCAGGCGCTCTCATTTGTTGACTTCTGTAACCGTAAAAGCCTTAGTTTCATGCATGTTAACATTAGAAGCTGTCACAGTGGCGTGTATAAGTGGCAGAGGAAGTCAGGCGCAGGAGAGTCAAATAGAGTGTAGAATGGAGTACTTTAATTAAAGTCCCAGTAATCTGCTCCATAACACTCACGGAAAAAACATAAAACAAATCTGGGTACGAAGACCCGTCGCACACCTATACACAATCAACACAACACTTGACAACGAACAATCTCTGACAAACACATGAAGGGAAACAGAGGGTTAAATACACAACAGGTAATGAATGGGATTGACAACAGGTGTGTGGGAAGACAAGACAAAACCAATGGAAAATGAAAAGTGGATCGATGATGGCTAGAAGGCCGGTGAAGTCGACCGCCGAACACCGCCCGGACAAGGAGAGGCAACGACTTCGGTAGAAGTCGTGACAGAAGCCTCCTCTCTAAGTTTGTTGTAGTCACTGCTTTAGCACACTCCGCTAACCCAGATGTCCTAGCCGTGTCTGAATCCTGGCTTAGAAAGGCCACCAAAAACCGTGAAATTTCCATCCCTAACTATAACATTTTCCGACAAGATAGAACTGCCAAAAGTGGTGGAGTTGCAATCTACGGCAGATATGGCCTGCATAGTTTTGTCATACTATCCAGGTCTGTGTACAAACAATTCGAGCTTCTACTTTTAAAAATCCACCTTTCCAGAAACAAGTCTCTCACCGTTGCCGCTTGCTATAGACCACCTTCTGCCCTGGACACCATATGTGAATTGATTGAAGATGGATAGGGGGCAGAGCTTGTGCTGTTAGGTGACCTAAACTGGGACATGCTCCACACTCCGGCCATCTTACAATCTAAGCTTCATGCCCTCAATCTCACAAATTATCAATGAACCTACCAGGTACAACCCCAAATCCATAAACACGGGCACCCTCATATATATATATCATACTAACCAACCTGCCCTCCAAATACACCACTGCTGTCCTCAACCAGGATCGTTGCGATCACTGCCTCATTGCCTGCGTCTGTAATAGGTCTGGGGTAAAACGACCATCCCTCATCACTGTCAAAAGCTCCCTAAAACACTTTAGCGAGCAGGGCTTTCTAATCGACCTGGCCCAAGTATCCTGGAAGGATATTGACCTCATTCCGTCAGTAGAGGATGCCTGGTTATGCTTTAAATGCTTTCCTCACCATCTTAAATAAACATGTCCCATTCAAAAAATGTAGAACCAGGAACAGATATAGCCCTTAGTTCACTCCAGACCTGACTGCCGAAGAGCACATCCTGTGGCGGACTGCATGAGCATCGAATAGCCCCCGCAATATGCAACTTTTCAGGGAAGTTAGGAACCAATACACGCAGGCAGTTAGGAAAGCTAAGGCTAGCTTTTTCAAACAGAAATGTGCATCCTGTAGCACAAATGCCAAAACATTCTGGGACACTAAAGTCCATGGAGAATAAGAGCACCTCATCCCAACTGCCAATTGAGGCTGGGAAACACTCACCACTGATAAATCCACGATAATTGAGAATCTCAAAAAGCATTTTTCTACAGCTGGCCATGCTTTCCACCTGGCTACCCCGGTCAACAGCCCTGCACCCCCCACAGCAACTTGCCCGAGCCTCCACCATTTCTCCTTCACCAAAATCCAGATAGCTGATGTTCTGAAAGAGCTTCGAAATCTGGACCACTACAAATCAGCCGGGCTAGACAATCTGGACCCTCTTCCTAAAATGATCAGCCGAAATTGTTACAACCCCTATTACTAGCCTGTTAAACCTCTCTTTCGTATCGGCTGAGATCCCCAAAGATTAGAAAGCTGCCGCGGTCATCGCCCTCTTCAAAGGGCAAGACACTCTAGACCCAAACTGCTACAGACCTATATCTATCCTACCCTGCCTTTCTAAGGTCTTCGAAAGCAAAGTTAACAAACAGATCACCGACCATTTCGAATCCCACTGTACCTTCTCCGCTATTCAATCTGATCATGGGTGCACCTCAGCCACGCTCAAGGTCCTAAACGGTATCATAACCACAATCGATAAGAGACAATACTGTGCAGCTCTGTTCATCGACCTGGCCAAGGCTTTCGACTCTGTCAATCACCACATTCTTATCGCCAGACGCAACAGCCTTGGTTTCTCAAATGACTGCCTTGCCTGGTTTACCAACTACTTCGAGTTCAGTGTGTCAAACCGGAAGGCCTGTTGTCCGGACCTCTGGCAGTCTCTATGGGGGTGCCACAGGGTTCAAGTCTCCGGGCCGACTCTTTTCTCTGAATACATCAATGATGTCGCTCTTGCTGCTGGTGATTCTCTGATCCACCTCGACGTAGACGACACCACTCTGTATACTTCTTCAATGCCATACAACTCTCCTGCCATGGCCGCCAACTGCTCCTAACTGCAAGTAAAACTAAATGCATGCTCTTTAATCGATCACTGCCCGCACCTGCCCGCCTGTCCAGCATCACTACTCTGGACGGTTCTGACTTAGAATACGTGAACTACAAATACCTAGGTGTCTGGTTAGACTGTAAACTCTCCTTCCAGACTCACATTAAACATCTCCAATCCAAAATGTAATCTAGGATCGGCTTCATTGACACACTCCTCTAGGTAGTTGGAACGCAACACTCTGCTACAACTCAACTCCCCGTGGAATGAAAGATGAATGGGATTGTAGGTGCGGGTAAGGATGACTGAGACAGAGAATTTTACCGTTAACAGGGAACATATTCCTTCCCACAGTAATATGGGGAAAAGGGGCTGGACGGAACCAAAGCAAAGAAAGTTAAAGAGCCCCTTCTCCTACCTTACCTACCCACAACTTACCTAACTACCACCACCTGCAGCACTAACCAAAATACAGGGGATGGTCGCCCAGGTCTTACCTAGTGTGCATAGACAGACATATACTACGGGTATATGTATGCCCTCAGGCCTCTTGCCTAAGCACTTCCAAGGTGCCTTCCCCCCCGGAAACAAATGAAACAGAATAATACAAACATAAGAAAACAATTTCAATAATCAAAAACACTGCGTACTATTGGCACACACATACAGCAAAAAAAAATACTTAACAAAAACTGTCTGAGCGACCAACACAGGACATACCAATAAGCTCTCTCAGGCTCCCTCCTAACAAAGGAACACTGGCTTTTCTAGCTTCAGAAGGAGTCAGTAATTGAAGACAGCTGTATCTCCTGACGAGAGGGTGGGGTCAGATCTCCAATCTTCGATGGGGCCGACCAATCAGCTGCTTTGAATTTCAGGAAGCCATCCTGAAACACACACATACAAACAAAACCACAACACAGAAACTGGGGAAAGTAACAGCTTCCTATTTCGCAACAAAGCATCCTTCACTCATGCTGCCAAACATACCCTCGTAAGATGGACTATCCTACCGATCCTTGACTTTGGCGATGTCATTTACAAAATAGCCTCCAACACTCTACTCAGCAAATTGGATGCAGTTTATCACAGTGCCATCCGTTTTGTCACCAAAGCCCCATATACTACCCACCACTGTGACCTGTATGCTCTCGTTGGATGGCCCTCGCTTCATATTCGTCGCCAAACCCACTGGCTCCAGGTTATCTATAAGTCTTTGCTAGGTAAAGCCCTGCATTATCTCAGCTCACTGGTCACCATAGCAGCACCCACCCGTAGCATGCGCTCCAGCAGGTATATTTCACTGGTCACCCCCAAAGCCAATTCCTCCTTTTGCCGCCTTTCCTTCCAGTTCTCTGCTGCCGATGACTAGAACAAATTTCAAAAATCACTGAAGCTGGAGACTCATATCTCCCTCACTAACTTTAAGCACCAGCTGTCAGAGCAGCTCACAGATCACTGAACCTGTACATAGCCCATCTGTAAATAGCCCATCCAACTACCTCATCCCTATACTGTTATTTTTTTTTTTTTGCATCCCAGTATCTCTACTTGCACATTCATCTTCTGCACATCTATCACCCCAGTGTTAATGCTAAATTGTAATTATTTCACCACTATGGCCTATTTATTGCCTGACCTCCCTAATCCTACTTCATTTGCACATGCTGTTTATAGACTTTACTGTATTATTGACTGTATGTTTGTTTATTCCATGTGTAACTCTGTGTTGTTGTTTGTGTCGCACTGCTATGCTTTATCTTGGCCAGGTCACAGTTGTAAATGAGAACTTGTTCTCAACTAGCCTACCTGTTTAAATTAAAGCGAAATAAATAAATAGAAAAAGTCTATATACAGTGTGTGTAAATGAGGTAAGATTAGGGAGGTAAGGCAATAAATAGGCCATAGTGGCAAAATAATTACAATTTAGCAATAAACACTGGAGTTAATCATAAGGCATACACCCCCGCACTTCTTACCAGAGAGATGTTTGTTTCTGTCGGTGCGATGCGTGAAGAAACCGGGAGACTGTACCGACTCTAACTTATCCAGGTGAGCCATGTTTCCGGGAAACAGAGAATGTTACAATCTCTGATGACTCTCTGGAAGAGAACCCTTGCTCGAATTTCATCTACCTTGTTGGGTGGCTACTTCGAAGAATCTCAAATATAAAATATATTTTGATTTATTTAACACTTTTTTAGTTACTACATGATTCCATATGTGTTATTTCATATTTTTGATGTCTTTACTATTATTCTACAACGTAGAAAATAGTCAAAGAAAAACCCTTGAATGAGTCGGTGTCCAAACTTTTGACTGGTACTGTACATAATATCTGTCATGTGAATCTCTATATAAAAGTACCATGTAATTAAAATGTATATGTTAATTAAAATACTAAAAATAAAGACAGCTCTATGAGATGAATTATATGGAGGATGTGCTGTTTGTGTGTTAATGTATATGTGCAGGTGTTTTAAGATTTAAAAAAAATTACAAACCATTTCCTTGGGAATAAAAAAAAAGTGTGAAGGAAATTGGGTTGGGAATGAGTTGAGTTATTGACTAGACTGGTGGGGTCAGGGTGAGAGTTGAGATATTGACTAGACTGGGGGGGGGGGGGGGAGATGTGATATTGACTAGACTGGGGGGGGGGGCAGGGTAAGAGTTGAGTTATTGACTAGACTGGGGGGGGTCAGGGTGAGTTGTGATATTGACTACACTGGGGGGGGTCAGGGTGAGAGTTGAGATATTGACTAGACTGGGGGGGGGGGGGGGGCAGGGTAAGAGTTGAGTTATTGACTATACTGGGGGGGGTCAGGGTGAGTTGAGTTATTGACTAGACTGGGGGGGGGGTCAGGGTGAGTTGAGATATTGACTAGACTGGGGGGGTCAGGGTGAGTTGTGATATTGACTAGACTGGGGGGGGGGGGCAGGGTGAGAGTTGAGATATTGACTAGACTGGGGGGGTCAGGGTGAGAGTTGAGATATTGACTAGTTGGGGGGGTCTGGGTGAGTTGTGGTATTGACTAGACTGGGGGGTGGGTCAGGGTGAGTTGAGATATTGACTAGACTGGGGGGGGTCAGGGTGAGTTGAGTTATTGACTAGACTGGGGGGGGTCAGGGTGAGTTGAGATATTGACTAGACTGGGGGGGGGCAGGGTGAGTTGAGATATTGACTAGACTGGGGGGGGGGGGGGGGTCAGGGTGAGAGTTGAGTTATTGACTAGACTGGGGGGGGGGGGGGGGTCAGGGTGAGTTAAGATATTGACTAGACTGGGGGGGTCAGGGTGAGAGTTGAGATATTGACTAGACTGGGGGGGTCAGGGTGAGAGTTGAGATATTGACTAGACTGGGGGGGGTCAGGGTGAGTTGTGATATTGACTAGACTGGGGGGGGTCAGGGCGAGTTGAGATATTGACTAGACTTGGGGGGGGGGGGGGGGGAGTTGAGATATTGACTAGACTGGGTGGGGGGGGCAGGGAAAGAGTTGAGTTATTGACTACACTGGGGGGGGGTCAGGGTGAGTTGTGATATTGACTAGACTGGGGGGGTCAGGGTGAGTTGAGATATTGACTAGACTGGGGGGGGGGGGAGAGTTGAGGTATTGACTAGACTGGGGGGGGGTCAGGGTGAGAGTTGAGGTATTGACTAGACTGGTGGGGTCAGGGTGAGTTGAGGTATTGACTAGACTGGGGGGGGGGGGGGGGCAGGGAGAGAGTTGAGGTATTGACTAGACTGGTGGGGGTCGGGGAAAGAGTTGAGGTATTGACTAGACTGGGGGGGGGTCGGGGAAAGAGTTGAGGTATTGACTAGACTGGGGGGGGGTGGGGTCAGGGTGAGTTGAGATATTGACTAGACTGGTGGGGGTCGGGGAGAGAGTTGAGTTATTGACTAGAATGGGGGGGGGGGGGGTAAGGGTGAGTTGAGATATTGACTAGACTGGTGGGGGTCGGGGAGAGAGTTGAGTTATTGACTAGAATGGGGGGGTCAGGGTGAGTTGAGATATTGACTAGACTGGGGGGGTCAGGGTGAGTTGAGGCATTGACTAGACTGGGGGGGGTCAGGGTGAGAGTTGAGATATTGACAAGACTGGGGGGGGTCAGGGTGAGAGTTGAGATATTGACTAGACTGGGGGGGGGGGGGGGGGTCAGTGTCAGTTGAGATATTGACTAGACTGGTGGGGTCAGGGTGAGTTGAGGTATTGACTAGACTGATGGGGGGGGGGGGATCAGGGAGAGAGTTGAGGTATTGACTAGACTGGGGGGGGGTCAGGGTGAGAGTTGAGATATTGACTAGACTGGGGGGGTCAGGGTGAGAGTTGAGATATTGACTAGACTGGGGGGGTCAGGGTGAGAGTTGAGATATTGACTAGACTGGGGGGGGTCAGGGTGAGTTGTGATATTGACTAGACTGGGGGGGGTCAGGGCGAGTTGAGATATTGACTAGACTTGGGGGGGGGGGGGGAGTTGAGATATTGACTAGACTGGGTGGGGGGGGCAGGGAAAGAGTTGAGTTATTGACTACACTGGGGGGGGGTCAGGGTGAGTTGTGATATTGACTAGACTGGGGGGGTCAGGGTGAGTTGAGATATTGACTAGACTGGGGGGGGGGGAGAGTTGAGGTATTGACTAGACTGGGGGGGGTCAGGGTGAGAGTTGAGGTATTGACTAGACTGGTGGGGTCAGGGTGAGTTGAGGTATTGACTAGACTGGGGGGGGGGGGCAGGGAGAGAGTTGAGGTATTGACTAGACTGGTGGGGGTCGGGGAAAGAGTTGAGGTATTGACTAGACTGGGGGGGGTCGGGGAAAGAGTTGAGGTATTGACTAGACTGGGGGGGGGTGGGGTCAGGGTGAGTTGAGATATTGACTAGACTGGGGGGGTCAGGGTGAGAGTTGAGATATTGACTAGACTGGGGGGGTCAGGGTGAGAGTTGAGATATTGACTAGACTGGGGGGGGTCAGGGTGAGTTGTGATATTGACTAGACTGGGGGGGGTCAGGGTGAGTTGAGATATTGACTAGACTTGGGGGGGGGGGGGAGTTGAGATATTGACTAGACTGGGGGGGGGGGGCAGGGAAAGAGTTGAGTTATTGACTACACTGGGGGGGGTCAGGGTGAGTTGTGATATTGACTAGACTGGGGGGGTCAGGGTGAGTTGAGATATTGACTAGACTGGGGGGGGGGGAGAGTTGAGGTATTGACTAGACTGGGGGGGGTCAGGGTGAGAGTTGAGGTATTGACTAGACTGGTGGGGTCAGGGTGAGTTGAGGTATTGACTAGACTGGGGGGGGGGGGGCAGGGAGAGAGTTGAGGTATTGACTAGACTGGTGGGGGTCGGGGAAAGAGTTGAGGTATTGACTAGACTGGGGGGGTCGGGGAAAGAGTTGAGGTATTGACTAGAATGGGGGGGGGGGGTCAGGGTGAGTTGAGATATTGACTAGACTGGTGGGGTCGGGGAGAGAGTTGAGTTATTGACTAGAATGGGGGGGTCAGGGTGAGTTGAGATATTGACTAGACTGGGGGGGTCAGGGTGAGTTGAGGCATTGACTAGACTGGGGGGGGTCAGGGTGAGAGTTGAGATATTGACAAGACTGGGGGGGTCAGGGTGAGTTGAGATATTGACTAGACTGGGGGGGGGGGGGGGGGGGGGGGGGTCAGTGTCAGTTGAGATATTGACTAGACTGGTGGGGTCAGGGTGAGTTGAGGTATTGACTAGACTGATGGGGGGGGGGGGATCAGGGAGAGAGTTGAGGTATTGACTAGACTGGGGGGGGGTCAGGGTGAGAGTTGAGGTATTGACTAGACTGGTGGGGTCAGGGTGAGTTGAGGTATTGACTAGACTGGGGGGGGGGCAGGGAGAGAGTTGAGGTATTGACTAGACTGGTGGGGGTCGGGGAAAGAGTTGAGGTATTGACTAGACTGGGGGGGTCGGGGAAAGAGTTGAGGTATTGACTAGACTGGTGGGGGTCGGGGAAAGAGTTGAGGTATTGACTAGACTGGGGGGGGTCGGGGAAAGAGTTGAGGTATTGACTAGACTTTGGGGGTCGGGGAAAGAGTTGAGGTATTGACTAGACTTGGGGGGGGTCAGGGTGAGTTGAGTTATTGACTAGACTTGGGGGGGGGGGCTGGTCGTGCATGGGTTGGTCGGTCTGCCTGAAATTTGATATAGATGTCTTAATAATCAAAAATATTTGTACTTAATTTATTTAAAAGTATTGTTCATTTGTTAGGCTATTGGTTAAAGGTGCAACACACTATTGATTATCAAATTACCTTTCATCTAATTCAGTCTTATCAATCACTTAAACATATTTAACAATTATCTCTTATCCAGCTTGATGACTGTGGGCATTTTTGCTTACTTTTTGTTGTACTAAATAGAGATGGCTAGAAGGGCCTTGCGTCATATCGGCTTGTGCAGAAATGCAGGAAATTCACTTTACAAGCCCAAAATAATTCTGGGGGAGGACACCCTGCCATGTTATGTCCCTCCCACTTCTAAAACTAAAGTAGCGCCCCTGAAAGCAACTGTGTATCATGTTTTAGGTTCTGATGTGTTGTTAAAGTGAGGTAAAACAAATTGTTTTCACATGACAAACATTATTTGTGATTGATGAAATACTGACTTTATACACTGATTATACCAAACGTTAGGAACATTTTCCTAATATTGAGTTGCCCCCCCGAATAATAAATGGTCTTTCCACACGTTTGTAGACAACGTCTTTCTTCGACGTGTGTTTAAGGTGTTTCATCTCTGTCATTGTCAAGTTGTCTAGATGTTATAATTATTTCAGCTCTGCCCAAACTTGAAAACGGCTTGCTCAACCCGTGAAGGATGCAAAGGGACAACTCAATTCCTTTCCAGTGTTTTATTATGATTTTGATGCCATTTGTTGAATATGTTGAAACAGTTGACTTGTTGAATAGAGTAGTTGAATGACAGAGGAATAAGGAATAGGGAATGGGAATAGCAATAGCAATAGGTTGATAACATTAAACAGAGAATAAACATGCATTATTTTACACTAAACAATGCATGACACAGCAACAAAGCATGGCTTTGAATAAAGTAAACGTTTAAACAATTTAATCTAGCACTTCTAGCAATTACTTCTGCAGTCAGAGAATATCCACAACAAAGAAGTCACCACTCCTACCAGAGTTAAACATGTAAATTGTGCTAAGCACTGGATGCAACATAATAAATCATTCCAAACATTACATACCAGTTGCGTCTTTAGGGTTGAACAATGAGCTGTTTGTATGTTGAGGACCCAAGCAAAGCTATGCCCAAACATTAAATTACCCATGCTTATCTGCCAGGTGCGCATGTAAAAGTAGTCCCTCCAGAAATCCTGGCTCAATTTTTTAGTTCCACCCGTGTTTTTGGGTTATCTGCCCTCTTGATGCCTGGAGTTCTTCAAAGGAAGAGCTGCCATTGTGCTCATGTTTTGAGTGCTCTGTTTTTTGAAGCAAAAGTCATTGTGTTGTACAGCGATCGGCTTCAACATGGAGACAGTGATGTACAAGAACCTGAAGTTCCAGGTGTGGGATCTTGGTGGGCAGACGGGAATCAGGTAATCATATGAATACCACAACAAGCCTTCCATGCATACACTGAGTATACCAAACATTAGGAACACCTTCCTAATAATTAGTTGCACCCCCATAGAACAGCCTCAATTTATCGGGGCACAGACTCTACAAGGTGTCGAAGCGTTCCACAGGGATGCTGGCCCATGTTGACTCCAATGCTTCCTGCAGTTGGCTGGATGTCATTTGGGTGGTGGACCATTCTTGATACACGTGAATAACCCATCAGCATTGCAGTTCTTTACACGAACCGGTGTACCTGGTACCTACTACCATTCCCTGTTCAAAAGCACTTAAATCTTTTGTCTTGCACGTTCACCCTCTGAATGGCACACATACATTTCTCAATTGTCTCAAGGCTTAAAAATCCTTCTTTAACTTGTCTCCCCCCTTCATCTACACTGATTGAAGTGGATTTAACAAGTAACATCAATAAGGGATCATAGCTTCCACCTGGTCAGTCTGTCATGGAAAGAGAAAGTGTTCCTAATGTTTTGTTCACTCAGTGTTTATCAGTGATACACATTGTTGCTACAGCATTTTGAGATCTATTCCTGTGTTACTGTAGAGGGTCAACCACCAGCACCTCCAGAGTGTTATTGAAGATGACCCTCCCATCCACCTCCTTGCTACAGTCTGGGGTCATCAGCAGGTCAAGAACTCCTCTCTTCAGCTCAGGAGGAGCAGTGGAGCTGAAGTCTAACACCTCAGTCAGGAAGTCTAGAAGCAGTTCTCCTCTCTGGTCCCCCTCAGTGAAACACTCTGTGATGTCCATCTGAGATGGCAGCTTGTAGCTCTGGTAACTCGTTGTCTTCGAGTCCAGGTAGGCTTTAATATCACCTGTAGTCACACACTGACTGATCTCTGTGTTACACAGCTGGGTCCTGAATGTCCTCCACAGCTTTCCCCAGCCACTCTCATCTACAGACATGATACACATTATAACCTCCCATAGTAACAGAACCCCAGTGTAACCACCACATATATGCTATTCAATGACTTAGTTCTAATAGTAACTCATTATTAATTAGTTGTAATATGTAATTCTACGTTAACCACCTAAGTATAACAGTATAACAGAGCTCTGGCATGGAGTCTGGTAACACTACAGATCCAATGTTGTACATATACAGCACCAGTCAAACATTTTGGGTGATTGTGGAGGCCAAGTCATCTGATGTAGCACTCCATCACTCTCCTTCTTGGTCAAATAGCCCTTACACAGCCTGGAGGTGTGTTGGGTCATTGTCCATGTGACAAATAAAATTAGATTTTTCTTATTTGTTTGGGCTGCAATCTGAGGTGCAGTTAACTCTAATGAATTGATCCTCTGCAGCAGAGGTAACTCTGGGTCTTCCTTTCCTGTGGTTGTCCTCATTAGAGCCAGTTTCATCATAGCGCTTGATGATTTTTGCAATTACACTTGAACTTTCAAAGTTCATGAAATTTTCCGGATTGACTGACCTTCATGTCTTAAAGTAATGATGGACTGTTGTTTCTCTTTGCTTATTTGAGCTGTTCTTGCCATAATATGGACTTGATATTTTACTATATAGGGCTGTCTTCTGTATACAACCCCTTGTCACAACACAACTGATAGGCACAAATGCATTAAGAAGGAAAATAAATTCCACAAATTAACTTTTAACAAGGGTTGGTCAGGATCCACGTGTACGAAACGCATGTTTGTACACGTGAAATGCATTCCAGGTGAGAGAATGCCAAGAGCGTGCAAAGCTGTCATCAAGGCAAAGGGAGGCTTCTTCGAAGAATCTCAAATATAAAATATATTTTGATTTGTTTAACACTTTTTTGGTTACTACATGATTCCATGTGTTATTTCATAGTTTTGATGTCTTCACTATTATTCTACAATGTAGAAAATAGTAAACATAAAGAAAAACCCCTTGAATGAGTAGGTGTGTCCAAACGTTTGACTGTACATGAACTCAACTGACTCACCAGACACCAGAATTACAAGTAGTTTTCCATTCCTGTCCAGGAGGCTCTGGTAGAATGTGACTGTAGCACCTGGATCCTTCACGTAATACAACATCTGGATGGAGTACAGGGGAACTCTCATATTATTGTGATATAAGACTGAATATGCTGAAATAAATATATTCCACAAAAATATAAAAACGCAATATGCAACAATTTCAAACAGTTTACTGAGTTACCGTTCATGAGGAAATTAGTCAATTGAAATAAATAAATTAGACCCTAATCTATGGATTTCACATGACTGGGAATAGAGATATGCATCTGTTGGTCACAGATACAGTACCTTAAAATAAAGGTAAGGGTGTGGATCAGAAAACCAGTCATTATTCGGTGTGACCACCTCATGCAGCGCGACACATCTCCTTCGCATGGAGCTGATCAGGCTGTTGATTGTGGTCTGTTGAATGTTGCCCCACTCCTCTTCAATGGCTGTGTGAAGTTGCTGGATATTGGCGGGAACTGGAACATGCTTTCGTACACGTGGATGCAGAGCATCCCAAACATGCTCAATGGGTGAGTATGCAGGCCATGGAAAAACATTTTCAGCTTCTAGAAATTGTGTACAGATCCTTGTGACATGGGGCCGTGTATTATCATGCTGAAACATGAGGTGATGGCGGTGGATGAATGGCACGACAATGGCCCTCGGGATCTCGTCACGGTATCTCTGTGCATTCAAATTGCCATCGATAAAATGCAATTGTGTTCGTTGTCCGTAGCTTATGCCTGCACATACCATAACCCCACCGCCAAGCAAGGGACACTGTTCAAAACAGCGTGTCAGTTGACATCGAAGGTGAGCATTTGCCCACTGAAGTCAGTTACGACGCCAAACTATAGTCAGGTCAAGACCCTGGAGAGGACGACGAGCACGCAGATAAGCTGGACGGTTTGTGTAGAATTTCTTTGGTTGTGTAAATCCACAGTTTTCATCAGCTGTCCGGGTGGCTGGTCTACGACGATCCCGCCGGTGAAGAAGCCGGATGTGGCGGTCCTGGGCTGGTATTGTTATACGTTGTCTGCGGTCGTGAGGCCGGTTGTACATACTGCCAAATTCTATAAAATGACGCTGGAGGCGTCTCTACCAAATGGCTTATGGTAGAGAAATTAACATTCAGCTCTGGTGGACAATCCTGCAGTCGGCGTGCCAATTGCACACTCCCTCAAAACATCTGTGGCATTGTGTTGTGTGACAAAAGTGCACATTTTAGAATGGCCTTTTATTGTCCCCAGCACAAGGTGCACCTGTGTAATGATCAGTGGCGGCCTGTCATTCAAGGCAGGTGGGGCAGAGCTAGATGTAAACAAACTTTGAGAGCAATAAGCTTTTTGTGCTTATGGAACATTTCTGGGATCTTTAATTTCAGCTCATGAAACATGGGACCAACACTTTACATGTTGTGTTTATATTTTTGTTCAGTGTAGCAATGTATGGCACATATTGTAGTATACACACTATCCCCTATAAACAGTTGAAGTCGGAAGTTTACATACACCTTAGCCAAATACATTTAAACTCAGTTTCACAATTTCTGACTTTTAATCCTAGTAAAAAATCCCTGTTTTAGGTCAGTTAGGATCACCAGTTTATTTTAATAATGTGAAATGTCAGAATAATAGTAGAGAGAATGATTTATTTCAGATTTTTTTTCTTTCATAACATTCCCAGTGGGTCAGAATTTTACATACACTCAATTAGTATTTGGTAGCATTGCCTTTAAATAGTTTAACTTGGGTCAAACGTTTCGGGTAGCCTTCCACAAGCTTCCCACAATAAGTTGGGTGAATTTTGGCCCATTCCTCCTGACAGAGCCGGTGTAACTGAGTCAGGTTCGTAGGCCTCCTTGCTCGCACACACTTTTTCAGTTCTGCCAACAAATTTTCTATGGGATTGATGTCATGGCTTTGATGGCCACTCCAATACCTTGACTTTGTTGTCCTTTTTCATTTTGCCACAACTTTGGAAGTATGCTTTGAGTCATTGTCAATTTGGAAGACCCATTTGCGACCAAGCTTTAACTTCCTGACTGATGTCTTGAGATGTTGCTTCAATATTCCCACAAGTTTCATTCTTCATGATGCCATCTATTTTGTGATGTGCGCAAGTCCCTCCTGCAGCAAAGCACCCCCACAACATGATGCTGCCGGTGTTCTTCGGCTTGCACGCCTCCCCCTTTTTACTCCAAACATAATGGTCATTATGCCCAAACAGTTCTATTTTTGTTTCATCAGTCTAGAGGACATTTCTCCAAAAAGTACGATCATGTGCAGTTGCAAACCGTAGTCTGGCTTTTTTATGGCGGTTTTGGAGCAGTGGCTTCTTGCTTGCTGAGCGGCCTTTCAGATTATGTCAATATATGACTTGTTTTACTGTGGATATAGATACTTTTGTACCCGTTTCCTCCAGCATCTTCACAAGGTCCTTTGCTGTTGTTCTAGGATTGATTTGCACTTTTCGCACCAAAGTATGTTCATCTCCAGGAGACAGAATGCGTCTCCTTCCTGAGCGGTATGACGGCTGCGTGGTCCCATGGTGTTTATACTTGCGTACTATTGTTTGTACAGATGAACGTGGTACCTTCAGGCGTTTGGAAATTGCTCCCAAGGATGAACCAGACTTGTGGAGGTCTACAATTTCTTTTCTGAGGTCTTGGCTGATTTCTTTTGATTTTCCTATGATGCCAGGCAAAGAGCCACTGAGTTTGAAGGTAGGCCTTTAAATACATCCACAGCATGCACAAAGTAGATACCCTAATCGACTTGCCAAAACTATAGTTTGTTAACAAGAAATGTGTGGAGTGGTTGAAAAACGAGTTTTAATGACTCCAACCTAAGTGTATGTAAACTTCAACCGTAACTCCATCTGTGTAGTTTTACCTGTATCATGTGAATGAAGTCCATCTTCTTGGTCAAATGGTTCTCTCTCCAGTGCTTCTCAAACTCAGTGGCCGTCATCTTGTTCCAAGTGAATTTAATGTAGTCCAGGTTTGGTTTCTGGGACACCAACACTACACAAGATAAAGATATATGAAGTAACAGTACAGTCATATGAATTACAGAGCTAATCATACTGAACTATATACCCGTATAGAGATGAAATCCCACTGAACTATATATCCTTGTAATCACACTGAACTATATACCCATATAGAGATGTAATCACACTGAACTATATACCCTTGTAATCACACTGAACTATATACCCTTGTAATCACACTGAACTATATACCCTTGTAATCACACTGAACTATATACCCATATAGAGATGTAATCACACTGAACTATATACCCATATAGATATGTAATCACACTGAACTATATACCCATATAGATATGTAATCACACTGAACTATATACCCTTGTAATCACACTGAACTATATACCCATATAGAGATGTAATCACACGGAACTATATACCCTTGTAATCACGCTGAACTATATATCCTTGTAATCACACTGAACTATATACCCTTGTAATCACACTGAACTATATACCCTTGTAATCACACTGAACTATATACCCTTGTAATCACACTGAACTATATACCCATATAGATATGTAATCACACTGAACTATATACCCGTATAGAGGTGTAATCACACTGAACTATATACCCATATAGAGATGTAATCACACTGAACTATATACCCATATAGAGATGTAATCACACTGAACTATATACCCTTGTAATCACGCTGAACTATATACCCTTGTAATCACACTGAACTATATACCCTTGTAATCACACTGAACTATATACCCTTGTAATCACACTGAACTATATACCCTTGTAATCACACTGAACTATATACCCGTATAGAGATGTAATCACACTGAACTATATACCCTTGTAATCACACTGAACTATATACCCATATAGATATGTAATCACACTGAACTATATACCCTTGTAATCACACTGAACTATATACCCTTGTAATCACACTGAACTATATACCCATATAGAGATGTAATCACACTGAACTATATACCCATATAGAGATGTAATCACACTGAACTATATACCCGTATAGAGATGTAATCACACTGAACTATATACCCATATAGAGATGTAATCACACTGAACTATATACCCTTGTAATCACACTGAACTATATACCCATATAGATATGTAATCACACTGAACTATATACCCTTGTAATCACACTGAACTATATACCCTTGTAATCACACTGAACTATATACCCATATAGAGATGTAATCACACTGAACTATATACCCTTGTAATCACACTGAACTATATACCCTTGTAATCACACTGAACTATATACCCATATAGAGATGTAATCACACTGAACTATATACCCTTGTAATCACACTGAACTATATACCCTTGTAATCACACTGAACTATATACCCATATAGAGATGTAATCACACTGAACTATATACCCTTGTAATCACACTAAACTATATACCCTTGTAATCACACTGAACTATATACCCTTGTAATCACACTGAACTATATACCCATATAGATATGTAATCACACTGAACTATATACCCTTGTAATCACACTAAACTATATACCCTTGTAATCACACTGAACTATATACCCTTGTAATCACACTGAACTATATACCCATATAGAGATGTAATCACACTGAACTATATACCCTTGTATTCACACTGAACTATATACCCTTGTAATCACACTGAACTATATACCCTTGTAATCACACTGAACTATATACCCTTGTAATCACACTGAACTATATACCCATATAGAGATGTAATCACACTGAACTATATACCCTTGTAATCACACTAAACTATATACCCTTGTAATCACACTTAACTATATACCCTTGTAATCACACTGAACTATATACCCATATAGAGATGTAATCACACTGAACTATATACCCTTGTATTCACACTGAACTATATACCCTTGTAATCACACTGAACTATATACCCTTGTAATCACACTGAACTATATACCCTTGTAATCACACTGAACTATATACCCGTATAGAGATGTAATCACACTGAACTATATACCCTTGTAATCACACTGAACTATATACCCTTGTAATCACACTGAACTATATACCCATATAGAGATGTAATCACACTGAACTATATACCCTTGTAATCACACTGAACTATATACCCATATAGAGATGTAATCACACTGAACTATATACCCTTGTAATCACACTGAACTATATACCCTTGTAATCACACTGAACTATATACCCATATAGAGATGTAATCACACTGAACTATATACCCTTGTAATCACACTGAACTATATACCCATATAGAGATGTAATCACACTGAACTATATACCCATATAGAGATGTAATCACACTGAACTATATACCCGTATAGAGATGTAATCACACTGAACTATATACCCTTGTAATCACACTGAACTATATACCCATATAGAGATGTAATCACACTGAACTATATACCCTTGTAATCACACTGAACTATATACCCTTGTAATCACACTGAACTATATACCCATATAGAGATGTAATCACACTGAACTATATACCCTTGTAATCACACTGAACTATATACCCATATAGAGATGTAATCACACTGAACTATATACCCTTGTAATCACACTGAACTATATACCCTTGTAATCACACTGAACTATATACCCTTGTAATCACACTGAACTATATACCCTTGTAATCACACTGAACTATATACCCATATAGAGATGTAATCACACTGAACTATATACCCTTGTAATCACACTGAACTATATACCCTTGTAATCACACTGAACTATATACCCATATAGAGATGTAATCACACTGAACTATATACCCTTGTAATCACACTGAACTATATACCCATATAGAGATGTAATCACACTGAACTATATACCCTTGTAATCACACTGAACTATATACCCTTGTAATCACACTGAACTATATACCCATATAGAGATGTAATCACACTGAACTATATACCCTTGTAATCACACTGAACTATATACCCATATAGAGATGTAATCACACTGAACTATATACCCATATAGAGATGTAATCACACTGAACTATATACCCGTATAGAGATGTAATCACACTGAACTATATACCCTTGTAATCACACTGAACTATATACCCATATAGATATGTAATCACACTGAACTATATACCCTTGTAATCACACTGAACTATATACCCTTGTAATCACACTGAACTATATACCCATATAGAGATGTAATCACACTGAACTATATACCCTTGTAATCACACTGAACTATATACCCATATAGAGATGTAATCACACTGAACTATATACCCTTGTAATCACACTGAACTATATACCCTTGTAATCACACTGAACTATATACCCTTGTAATCACACTGAACTATATACCCTTGTAATCACACTGAACTATATACCCGTTTAGAGATGTAATCATACTGAACTATATACCCTTGTAATCACACTGAACTATATACCCGTTTAGAGATGTAATCACACTGAACTATATACCCTTGTAATCACACTGAACTATATACCCTTGTAATCACACTGAACTATATACCCGTTTAGAGATGTAATCATACTGAACTATATACCCTTGTAATCACACTGAACTATATACCCGTTTAGAGATGTAATCACACTGAACTATATACCCTTGTAATCACACTGAACTATATACCCGTTTAGAGATGTAATCATACTGAACAAAAATATAAATGCAACATGTAAAGTGTTGATCCTATGTTTCATGAGCTGAAATAAAAAATCCCAAAAATGTTCCATACTCACAAAAAGCTTATTTCTCTCCAATTTTGTGCACAAATTTGTTAACATTAATGTTAGTGAGCATTTCTCCGTAACCAAGATAATCCATCCACCTGACAGGTGTGGCATATCAAGAAGATGATTAAAACAGGATGATCATGACACAGATGCACCTTGTGCTGGGGACAATAAAATGTCCAATTTTGTCAACACACAATGCCACAGATGTCTCAAGTTTTGAGGGAGCGTGCAATTGGCATGCTGACTGCAGGAATGTCCACCAGAGCTGTTGCCAGAGAATTTAATGTTCATTTCTCTACCATAAGTCACCACCAACTTCGATTTAGAGAATTTGGCAGTATGCCCAACCGGCCTCACAACCGCAGACCATGTGTAACCACGCCAGGACCTCCACATCCGGCTTCTTCACCTGCGGGATCGGTGTTGTATGTTGCATTTATATTTTTGTTCAGCGTATATACCCTTAGAGATAATTCAGTATGATTATATATACCCTTAGAGATAATTCAGTATGATTATATATACCCTTAGAGATAATTCAGTGTGATTATATATACCCTTAGAGATAATTCAGTATGATCATATATACCCTTAGAGATAATTCAGTATGATCGTATATACCCTTAGAGATAATTCAGTATGATCGTATATACCCTTAGAGATAATTCAGTATGATCATATATACTCTTAGAGATAATTCAGTATGATTATATATACCCTTAGAGATAATTCAGTATGATCATATATACCCTTAGATATAATTCAGTATGATTATATATACCTTTATAGAGGTGGAGCTGCTGGGCGCTGGGTTCCACCACCTGGTTGTCCACGGTTACTGCAGGATGCTTCAGATGCAGCTGAGAGAACATCTCAAGGTCAATCTCACCTGAGGAGAGGACAGGTGATGTTTGTAAAATGAGAAACGCATACTGTAGGTCTCACCTGAGAACAGCTGAGACAATCCTACAGGTATGTCTATCTCACCTGAGAACAGCTGACACAATCCTACAGGTATGTCTATCTCACCTGAGAACAGCTGACACAATCCTACAGGTATGTCTATCTCACCTGAGAACAGCTGACACAATCCTACAGGTATGTCTATCTCACCTGAGAACAGCTGACACAATCCTACAGGTATGTCTATCTCACCTGAGAACAGCTGACACAATCCTACAGGTATGTCTATCTCACCTGAGAACAGCTGACACAATCCTACAGGTATGTCTATCTCACCTGAGAACAGCTGACACAATCCTACAGGTATGTCTATCTCACCTGAGAACAGCTGACACAATCCTACAGGTATGTCTATCTCACCTGAGAACAGCTGACACAATCCTACAGGTATGTCTATCTCACCTGAGAACAGCTGACACAATCCTACAGGTATGTCTATCTCACCTGAGAACAGCTGACACAATCCTACAGGTATGTCTATCTCACCTGAGAACAGCTGACACAATCCTACAGGTATGTCTATCTCACCTGAGAACAGCTGACACAATCCTACAGGTATGTCTATCTCACCTGAGAACAGCTGACACAATCCTACAGGTATGTCTATCTCACCTGAGAACAGCTGACACAATCCTACAGGTATGTCTATCTCACCTGAGAACAGCTGACACAATCCTACAGGTATGTCTATCTCACCTGAGAACAGCTGACACAATCCTACAGGTATGTCTATCTCACCTGAGAACAGCTGACACAATCCTACAGGTATGTCTATCTCACCTGAGAACAGCTGACACAATCCTACAGGTATGTCTATCTCACCTGAGAACAGCTGACACAATCCTACAGGTATGTCTATCTCACCTGAGAACAGCTGACACAATCCTACAGGTATGTCTATCTCACCTGAGAACAGCTGACACAATCCTACAGGTATGTCTATCTCACCTGAGAACAGCTGACACAATCCTACAGGTATGTCTATCTCACCTGAGAACAGCTGACACAATCCTACAGGTATGTCTATCTCACCTGAGAACAGCTGACACAATCCTACAGGTATGTCTATCTCACCTGAGAACAGCTGACACAATCCTACAGGTATGTCTATCTCACCTGAGAACAGCTGACACAATCCTACAGGTATGTCTATCTCACCTGAGAACAGCTGACACAATCCTACAGGTATGTCTATCTCACCTGAGAACAGCTGACACAATCCTACAGGTATGTCTATCTCACCTGAGAACAGCTGACACAATCCTACAGGTATGTCTATCTCACCTGAGAACAGCTGACACAATCCTACAGGTATGTCTATCTCACCTGAGAACAGCTGACACAATCCTACAGGTATGTCTATCTCACCTGAGAACAGCTGACACAATCCTACAGGTATGTCTATCTCACCTGAGAACAGCTGACACAATCCTACAGGTATGTCTATCTCACCTGAGAACAGCTGACACAATCCTACAGGTATGTCTATCTCACCTGAGAACAGCTGACACAATCCTACAGGTATGTCTATCTCACCTGAGAACAGCTGACACAATCCTACAGGTATGTCTATCTCACCTGAGAACAGCTGACACAATCCTACAGGTATGTCTATCTCACCTGAGAACAGCTGACACAATCCTACAGGTATGTCTATCTCACCTGAGGAGAGGACAGGTAATGTGGACTGTACAGTATGTATTATGTTGTGTATAATGACCACTGTCTATTTTTGTATACAGCAGTACTGTGTGTTTAAGTCCGCCTATGTCCCCCTTCGGGACATTAAAGTTCCTCCTCTTCTATCCTATTATAGGAAGAGAAACACTGTGCAGAAATGAGGGCTTTTCTACTAAATACAGATTCAGAGCCCGTGAACTGAAAGTAAATCAGAGTCCTCATAGTTTCATTGATTGCATTGAAACATGATATAGGAGTAATGGAAACATATTTCTTTAGCTACTTGGAAATCCAGGAAGAGACTCACTCTGCCGAAAGACTTGTGAAAGGTGACATTGAGGTGAATGAGTATCTGACAGCTGGATAGCAGTCTACAAGATGGAGAAGGATTACAAGTGTTCAACAGTGCAACAATCAAAAAATAAATGTGATCCTAATCAGATATGAAGCAAATATCAAAAAGTGTTTGTCTTTCAAACATAAAGCGTAAGATCTACAGGACATTTCAAAGTCATGTCATTTTATCTTGACTAATCATGTCAGCTACTCAATAAGTAAATCATGGATATCAGTGAGCATTTGTCATCAGTTAGGATTAGCTGAAATGAGTGGCTGCTAATTACTCCACCTGGTATCAACATTGGTAACCCTTCACACCTGTGGGAATTGGCCTATGGATAGGGCTGAATTGAAATGTTTCTTACAGAAGAAATATGAAACGCATAACCATGGTAGCAATTGAAAGGAAACAGGAGTTTATGGGAAATTTATTAGACTAAAAGGTGAGGAGACAACAGTTCACCTGACACCAAACTCAATCTAAACATTACACTGTTGATTTTATGTATTTTACATTTAATGTACTTTGTGCCACATTTGTTGATGACGGAATCTGAAAATACTCTGGATACATTCAGTAACATGATCAGAATATGTGGGGTAGGTACAACATAAGAACAACCAATGACAAGGGTTTGAGTGAGAGGACTAACTGGTGTCTCCAAGTGGCCACACACCTCTCCAGACTGGGGGTTAGTGAGAGGACTAACTGGGTGGACACACCTCTCCAGACTGGGGGTTAGTGAGAGGACTAACTAGTGTCTCCAAGTGGGGACACCTCTCCAAAGTGTGCTCAGTTCCTAAGTAATGTCAATGTACCTTTATAACTGAAGAGGATTGCCGTTGAGGAACTAAAGAACACTTGTAGTTATGTTTGGAACACAACCCTGCATGTCCACCATTACACAATTATTGTTGTTTACGCAATCCAAAAACAGTCCGTTATAAATCACAATCTGGGTCAGCTGGGAATCATTTGAAAGCCTGTTCTATTGCCAACATGAAAAGCGAAGTTCTAAAATACAATAATACAGTGTTAAGCCTTCACAATGCAATTCAGGGAAACATTTTGGTGCGAATAGAAAGGAGTCGCGTGCATTCAGGTGCGTGTTCAGCGGAGTTCACCTGACAGCTGTCAACCCAGGGTTTGACGCCATGTCATCTTGTAAACTGTACATCAAGATAGTGAGAATAAGGGTTCACCTGACAGCTGTCAACCCAGGGTTTGACGCCATGTCATCTTGTAAACTGTACATCAAGATAGTGAGAATAAGGGTTCACCTGACAGCTGTCAACCCAGGGTTTGACGCCATGTCATCTTGTAAACTGTACATCAAGATAGTGATCATAGGGGCCTCCCGGGTGGCGCAGTGGTCTAGAGCACTGCATCGCAGCGCTAGCTGCGCCACCAGAGTCTCTGGGTTCGCGCCCAGGCTCTGTCGCAGCCGGCCGCGACCGGGAGGTCCGTGGGGCGACGCACAATTGGCCTAGCGTCGTCCGGGTTAGGGAGGGTTTGGCCGGTAGGGATATCCTTGTCTCATCACGCTCCAGCGACTCCTGTGGTGGGCCAGGCGCAATGCGCGCTAACCGAGGGGGGCGGGTGCACGGTGTTTCCTCCGACACATTGGTGCGGCTGGCTTCCGGGTTGGAGGCGCGCTGTGTTAAGAAGCAGTGCGGCTTGGTTGGGTTGTGCTTCAGACTGGCTTTCGACCTTCGTCTCTCCCGAGCACGTACGGGAGTTGTAGCGATGAGACAAGATAGTAATTACTAGCGATTGGATACCACGAAAATTGGGGAGAAAAAGGGGATAACATTTATAAAAATAAAAAATAAAAAAAAGATAGTGATCATAAACATTGACACTGTATACCATTTGAGTTTGGCTTGCTTATAAGACATCAAAGCGGTATTTATTATAATCCTCAAAGTCTCATCTTTCAAAATACATAGAGTCCTCTTCATTTACAGCATTTCTCTCACTCAGACAAGAAATGCAAAAAGTTTCCCAAACAGCGGGAGGGATGGGTGCAACTTCTTGACACTGGAGGTGCTCAAGTTCAGAACGACAAACAGTCAAAACCCATACAGCAGTATTAAGCGCAGAGACAGCGCTCTGACATAACTTAGGTACGGTTAAGAGTCTTGGGACAGTAACCAAAAGGTCGCTGGTTCGAATCCCTGAGCCGACTAGGTGAAACATTGTTGATGTGCCCTTGAGCAAGGCACTTAATCGTAAGTCGCTCTGCATTTGATAAGTGTCTGCTAAATAATTAAAATGTATAGCATGTTACTGTACAGCCACTGCATTCCAATTTAGGCTTTTATCAGTGCCCAAATCATCCATTTTCAACCCGTACAATTGTAGAGGGTTAAACAAAGAGTAAATATTTGAATTTGCTCAACAAATGTTCATCTATGATAGAACCATGGTGTCACAAAGGATTAAACTTTCTCACCTGCTCCACTTCCAACTCCCATCATATTAAGATGGGCTTTTCCCTCTCCAATGCTGGGGAAGAAACAGGCAGGACATTGTGCTTTCAGGGAAGGTACTAGTACTACCATGAAACATATACTGAGTAAGATCATCATAGACTTAATTACATCCAAAGTTATGCCCTTGTGATGTTCTGTCTAACATGGGGTTAAGTATCCTTGGAATTGTAGCCATAATTGGGCTAGTATGTCAATACTGTTACCTGGCTAGTATGTCAATACTGTTACCTGGCTAGTATGTCAGTACTGTTACCTGGCTAGTATGTCAGTACTGTTACCTGGCTAGTATGTCAGTACTGTTACCTGGCTAGTATGTCAATACTGTTACCTGGCTAGTATGTCAATACTGTTACCTGGCTAGTATGTCAGTACTGTTACCTGGCTAGTATGTCAGTACTGTTACCTGGCTAGTATGTCAATACTGTTACCTGGCTAGTATGTCAGTACTGTTACCTGGCTAGTATGTCAGTACTGTTACCTGGCTAGTATGTCAGTACTGTTACCTGGCTAGTATGTCAATACTGTTACCTGGCTAGTATGTCAGTACTGTTACCTGGCTAGTATGTCAGTACTGTTACCTGGCTAGTATGTCAGTACTGTTACCTGGCTAGTATGTCAATACTGTTACCTGGCTAGTATGTCAGTACTGTTACCTGGCTAGTATGTCAGTACTGTTACCTGGCTAGTATGTCAGTACTGTTACCTGGCTAGTATGTCAGTACTGTTACCTGGCTAGTATGTCAGTACTGTTACCTGGCTAGTATGTCAGTACTGTTACCTGGCTAGTATGTCAGTACTGTTACCTGGCTAGTATGTCAGTACTGTTACCTGGCTAGTATGTCAATACTGTTACCTGGCTAGTATGTCAGTACTGTTACCTGGCTAGTATGTCAGGCAAGGTGCCATGGATAAAGTCCTGCATGCACTTGTGTTCAGAGGAGCGCTCCAGGAACAGCTGGAAGGACTTCAGGTATCTGTCGTCATCCTCCACCAGACTTCTCATAGCACAGGACATGGCTAAATGGTCTGTCAAAACAATCACAACTTACTATCCTTTCACAGATGAGAATATATAAATACATATAATGTGTCAAAGTCAGCTCATGTAAACATAAGCAGTGTTGGTGCAGGAATATAGTGAGCCTGTGAGTTTATTCAACTGTAACTACTGTCAGGTTGGCATTCGGCCTGCCTTGTCACAGATCTCATTCTGCATTTCTCAACAGACAGTTTTGTATGAACATAGCGTGGCTGGTAAAGACAAACAAGGCAAAGTTCACAAAATCTATTTGCAAGTTACTCCCAATTGTCATGAATTCTACAAATACAGTTTGAAGCATGTATTTTACAATATTGTAGCTACATTAAAATCAATTGGTAAAAACTCACTTTCCTTTCAAGACGACTACAGAATCACGCGTAGGTCGAGTGTTTATACTAAAGCAACGCAGCACACCGGAGTAATGTCTTGAGACTAAAGCAGCGTAGCACACCGGAGTAATGTCTTGTGACTAAAGCAACGTAGCACACCGGAGTAATGTCTTGTGACTAAAGCAACGTAGCACACCGGAGTAATGTCTTGTGACTAAAGCAACGTAGCACACCGGAGTAATGTCTTGTGACTAAAGCAACGCAGCACACCGGAGTAATGTCTTGTGACTAAAGCAACGTAGCACACCGGAGTAATGTCTTGTGACTAAAGCAACGTAGCACACCGGAGTAATGTCTTGTGACTAAAGCAACGTAGCACACCGGAGTAATGTCTTGTGACTAAAGCAACGCAGCACACCGGAGTAATGTCTTGTGACTAAAGCAACGTAGCACACCGGAGTAATGTCTTGTGACTAAAGCAACGCAGCACACCGGTAGCACAGAAGACACCCCTCCCACTCTATTTTGTGGAGAAGGCTGATCTTTTAAAGCTACAGCGTATTTTAATTCCTATGATGATACATGCATCTGCCTTAACACACATTTTAATCAGAGAGAACAAAACATTGGACAAAACATGTGAGAATGCACTTTGTTTCTAACACCTTAGTAATTCCACTAATCAAGTTCTTGATGATTAGAGAAGTTACGGTGTTAGTGCTGGAACGAAAGCCTGCACACCCTGTGGATACCCAGGCAATCTGCCTCATTGTTCATCCTCTGAAAATCTCCTAAATATTCATTATCTTCTTGCTTTTTACTCAAAACAGTCAAACCACATTAACATTTCTAAAGTGATTTGTCTGGTGTAACAGATAAATCATGATTAAACTGAAGTCTAGATCTCCTAGCTGTTCAGTTAGGTGATGCCTGAGAGACTGGACTAGACTGAACCAGATGAATTAGTTGTGACAAAAAGCTTTTTTCCAGCGCTGCACATCTGGGTGGCCCTGACTATAGTGACAATCTTAACCAGATGAATTAGATTAAACAAAATATTTAAACTGCATTTCCCCCTTCACTTGAAAAGAGATTGAGAATAACAGCAAGGATATATGGCAATCCATGCAGAGCTTATAAGGCTTTTTCCATCTGCAGGGTCTGGCCAATCATCATCATCTACTGTATCCATCTGCAGGGTCTGGTCAATCATCTTCAACTACTGTTTCCATCTGCAGGGTCTGGCCAATTATCATCTTCAACTACTGTATCCATCTGCAGGGTCTGGCCAATCATCTTCAACTACTGTTTCCATCTGCAGGGTCTGGTCAATCATCACCAACTACTGTTTCCATCTGCAGGGTCTGGTCAATCATCACCAACTATTGTTTCCATCTGCAGGGTCTGGTCAATCATCTTCAACTACTGTTTCCATCTGCAGGGTCTGGTCAATCATCTTCAACTACTGTTTCCATCTGCAGGGTCTGGCCAATCATCATCTTCAACTACTGTTTCCATCTGCAGGGTCTGGTCAATCATCTTCAACTACTGTTTCCATCTGCAGGGTCTGGTCAATCATCTTCAACTACTGTTTCCATCTGCAGTGTCTGGTCAATCATCTTCAACTACTGTTTCCATCTGCAGGGTCTGGTCAATCATCTTCAACTACTGTTTCCATCTGCAGGGTCTGGCCAATTATCATCTTCAACTACTGTATCCATCTGCAGGGTCTGGCCAATCATCTTCAACTACTGTTTCCATCTGCAGGGTCTGGTCAATCATCACCAACTACTGTTTCCATCTGCAGGGTCTGGTCAATCATCACCAACTATTGTTTCCATCTGCAGGGTCTGGTCAATCATCTTCAACTACTGTTTCCATCTGCAGGGTCTGGTCAATCATCTTCAACTACTGTTTCCATCTGCAGGGTCTGGCCAATCATCATCTTCAACTACTGTTTCCATCTGCAGGGTCTGGTCAATCATCTTCAACTACTGTTTCCATCTGCAGGGTCTGGTCAATCATCTTCAACTACTGTTTCCATCTGCAGTGTCTGGTCAATCATCTTCAACTACTGTTTCCATCTGCAGGGTCTGGTCAATCATCACCAACTACTGTTTCCATCTGCAGGGTCTGGTCAATCATCTTCAACTACTGTTTCCATCTACCAGGTCTGGTCAATCATCTTCAACTACTGTTTCCATCTGTAGGGTCTGGTCAATCATCTTCAACTACTGTTTCCATCTGCAGGGGCTTGTCAATCATCTTCAACTACTGTTTCCATCTGCAGGGTCTGGTCAATCATCATCAACTACTGTTGGTAGGGCCCCCCAGACCTTCTGGGCCTGTCCTGGCGAAGTTCCAATATGCTCGTGCCACGAGGTGCGGGAGAGTTGAAGGAATTGAAGGAAGACAGGTGGTTGCTCGACAGAATCCTAGCCACTTGATCACCAGGGATATGTTTCGATGCCTATCTCACCCCAGATGGTTCGAACTGGGTTAACAAAGACGAACACGCACATGTTACGCCAAGGACATGTGTGGTAGAAGCTAAGCTTGGTGAGCGATTAGAAAGAGAACGGTGAAGAGAGAGAATGTAGTGAGATAAACGCGAGAGTGTAAAGGGTAACTACGGATCCAAGCGTTGCTGGAAACGTAGCAGGTCGAGGATTTCCGGACCTGAGGGGGAGGAGTCTCCTCCTCGCAAATTAGTAATTTGCGAAAACATATCCTCTCAGGATAAATCTCATGCCTCGGACCCAGATCTGCCTGATGAACCGAAGGCGAGAGCAGACGTGGGAACGGTGGCCCCTCAGTGTGTCGGCAAACCAAAGACACCCACCCCAGGATCAAAGGATGGGGATGGTAGTGTCGTGCAGCCACCACAACCAGTTCTAGCGGTAAAAAATGTCCCAACCAGCTACTCAACAAGGAAGGATGCACAAAGTACCCTGCTGGTATCTCTCCCCGTCCAAGACTTAGAATGTGGGAAATGTAAAAAGCGACTCAGGACCGTTGGGAGTGCGGTGAAGCACTATGCGGTGTTTCATTCAGCGGTCCTGGTGATCTTTGTGTGTCGAGGGTGCGGTAAGTCAAGCGAGAATAGCCACTCCATCTCCTGCCATACCCCTAAGTGTAGGGGGAAGGCAGAGACCCGGATGGAATCAGACAGCGACCACGTGTGTGGTCAATGTCTGGAAAGATTCACAACGGCTATGGGGCTGACACAACACGAAAGACACAAACACGTCGCTCTATATTGTAGGAAGAAAGAGGGGGAGAGGACAGCAAAAGTGACGGGAAAGAAAAGTGCAAAAGGAAGGTGGAGCGAAGGAGAGTCAAGAGAGGTGGAGAGGTTGAGCAAGGAGCTGGTTGGGAGGAAAAACATTAACAAGCTAATCGCGGATTGCTTGGGAAGTGAAAAATCCGCTGAACAGGTGAGGGAGAAAAGACGTAGAATGAGACTTGAGAGGATAACGGGTGATAAAACCAAGGAGGCTGATGATGAGAGCAATCTTATCATTTGGCTGTCCAAACCGGGTACGCCATCAACATCCCCTGACACTATCCGCGGGATTCTCCGCGGCAAGATGAATGGGGGTGCTACCAAAGATGGTGTGAAGATTGGTAAAGTCACATTGTCCCTAAGGGGGGTCGAGCAAGACTCTAGCTTGCTCAATACGTCGGCCCTGGAATTGCAACGGCTACTGGGGAGGGGATCGGAGTCCCAAGGTCGGCTAAACCCGTCAAGAGAGAGCAAGTCAAGATTACCAAATGAAAGACAAAAGTTTGTGAGACCAGCGGGGTATGGAAATAGACAAAATCTATACAAGAACAACAGACCCAGGCTCGCAAAACTTATTCTAGATGGTAATAGGAGAGGCGAGGCGACCTCCCCGTCACCTGAGATTGCTACGGCATTCAGGAGTCGGTGGGAGGCGCCTGAAGAGTATCATGGACTTGGACAATTTTGTGCGAGGGGGAATGCGGACAGCGGTGTATTCCGATCACTGATCTCAGCTGCGGAAGTAAAAGAAAACCTTGGGGCAATCAGGAACGGAACCGCAGCAGGGCCGGATGGTATAACGAAAAAGAAGTTGGTAGAGTGGGACCCCACTGGTGCGAAACTGGCGGTGACATTTTCTGTGTGGTTGACGACGGGCACCCTGCCTGGGCCATTCAAGAAGTGTAGAACTGCTTTGATACCCAAGACCGATGACCCGATGTTGCTCACTCAGATGGCTGGGTGGAGACCGCTCACTATCGGGTCGGTGGTGTTGAGGCTATACTCTCGCATTCTGACGCACAGGCTGGCGCGGGCGTGTCCCATTAGCCCGCGACAGAGGGGATTTATTTCCTCACTTGGGTGTTCGGAAAACCTGATGATCTTGGGAGGTCTAATCGGGAAAAGCAGGGCCAAGGGCGAGATGTTAGCCGTGGTGTTGGTGGATTTTGCGCGTGCGTTTGACTCAGTGAGCCACTCGCACATCTTGGAGGCGCTCAGGTGGAGAGGGCTCGACGAACATATCATCAGAATCGTGAAGGATTCGTACACCGATGTTACGACCACAATCAAAACCAATGGAGAGGGGTCACCTCCCATTGAAGTGAGGGTAGGTGTCAAACAGGGAGACCCGATGTCTCCGCTGTTGTTCAATTTGGCGATTGACCCTATGATTGACACCCTCGAACGCCGCGGCATTGGATACAAGATGGAGGACAAGCAGATCACGGCACTAGCGTTCGCCGATGATTTGGTCTTGGTCAGTAGTTCTTGGGACGGCATGGCGCGAAACATCAAAATTCTGGAAGAATTTTGTCGACTGACTGAGCTGAGGATTCAGCCCAAAAAGTGCCACGGGTTCCTGGCGCAGGGGATCCAGGGGGTGCGGAAGATTAACCTTTGTGAGCCTTGGATAATGTGTGGGGAAGAACTACACATGGTCGGGCCGGAGGAGTCGGTCGCGTACCTGGGTCTAAGGGTGAGCCCGTGGTATGGCATTATGGAGCCAAAACCTGTCGAACGACTCCGTAACTGGATTAAGTCGATTGGGCGATCGTCGCTGAAACCTTCACAGAAGGTGAAGATGTTGAATGCCTATGCTATCCCAAGGATGATCTACCAGGCTGATCATGGTGGGCTGGGGCAGGGAGTCCTGAGTGTTCTTGATGGTTTGATCAGGAGCGCAGTGAAGGCTTGGTTACATCTCCCGAGGTGTACCTGTGATGGGCTACTTTACTCGAGATGTCAGGATGGTGGTCTTGGCCTAGTAAAGATGGCCCATCAAATCCCATCAACCCAAGCCAGGAGGGTCTACCGCTTATGGCATTCGGAAGATGCTATTACACGGTTAGTTACCCGCGAGACTGTGGAACCGGAAACGTATCTTGGGATGTGGCTGAGAGCCGGCGGGGATGAAATAAGTCTACCTCCCCTCGATGAGAGGGTTGAGGGACCTCTACATGGTACAGACCCCGCCGACTCGGTGAAGCCTGCAAACCCAGTCGCGCCGAAGTGGAGAGAGGGGGAGTTCCTGAAATGGCAGAACCTGACATCGCAAGGAATTGGGGTGCAGGCTTTTGGCAGGGACAAAAACAGCAATCACTGGCTGGCAAATCCTGAAACTCTAGGATCTAGAGAGCGCCACTATATTGCAGGTCTCCAGCTAAGAGCCAACGTATACCCAACTCGCGAGGCCTTGTCTAGGGGAAGGGGAGATTTACCGAAAATCTGCCGCCTTTGCCTGTCAGCTACGGAGTCCTGCTCTCACATTCTAGGGCAATGCCCGGCAGTGAAGGATAGTCGCATCAGGCGACATCATAAACTGTGCGACTTGTTAGCAGATGAAGCCGAAAGCGCTGGATGGAAGGTCATCAGAGAAATGTGCTGCAGGACCAGGGCCGGGGCACTGCGGCGCCCAGATCTGGTGTTCGTGAAAAATGATAGCGCTTTGGTGGTGGATGTGACAGTGAGATATGAAATGGCCTATGATACGATGATGGCTGCGACTGCGAAAAAAGTCGCACGGTATACTCCGACCGTTCCGTACGTAATGAGAGCGCTGAAAGTGAGGAAGGCAAAAGTTTTTGGCTTCCCACTGGGTGCCCGAGGCAAGTGGCCGGTTAACAACAACAGACTGTTGCATGCCTTGGGTATAAGTGGCGAGAGGAGTAAGAGAGTGGCGAAACTGTTTAGTAGAAGGGCCCTTCTGTACTCACTGGATGTCCTCAGGGACTTCTATAGAAAAGAAGGAACGGGGTTGGAATCGGAAGACGAGAGCGGAAGTAGCATACCCCTAGCCCACTCGGAATCCACTGAGGGGTGCCTGCCGCAAGTCGGGGGCTCTCCTGACACTTTCCACTCGGTGTGAGAGAGCCCGAGAGGGGGCACCCAGAGCCCCACATTAGAACGCAACCCTAGCTTGC
>NC_074683.1:56037120-56074620 GCF_029448725.1 Salvelinus fontinalis
ATAGTATTTAATGTGTATACCCCTGAAATCCTATGCAATACCATTCTATGGCACTTATGGAAGTGCCAAGTGCCAAATGCCAAGTGCCAAGTGCCAAGTGCCACAGGGCTCCAGGGGGGCAGTGCACACATAATGTTACCCCAGTCAGAGTGCCTCTTGCCCGGCATAGTATTTAATGTGTGTAGCCCTGAAATCCTATGCAATTACCCACAAAATTGTATCCCAGTCAAAGTGCCTCTAGCCCGGCACAGTATTTAATGTGTATACCCCTGAAATCCTATGCAATTACCATAATAATTTTATCCCAGTCAAAGTGCCTCTTGCCCGGCATAGTATTTAATGTGTGTACCCCTGAAATCCTATGCAATTACCATAATAATTTTATCCCAGTCAAAGTGCCTCTTGCCCGGCATAGTATTTAATGTGTATACCCCTGAAATCCTATGCAATTACCATCATAATTTTATCCCAGCTTACCCTATCCAATGTCGCCATCATGTGGACAAATCCAGATGGTGCGGGAATTTTTAAAATTGTATCCCAGTCAAAGTGCCTCTTGCCCGGCATAGTATTTAATGTGTATAGCCCTGAAATCCTATGCAATTACCACTCTATGGCACTTATGGAAGTGCCAAGTGCCAAATGCCAAGTGCCAAATGCCAAGTGCCAAGTGCCAAGTGCCACAGGGCAGTGCACACCTAATGTTACCCCAGTCAGAGTGCCTCTTGCCCGGCATAGTATTTAATGTGTATAGCCCTGAAATCCTATGCAATTACCACTCTATGGCACTTATGAAAGGTTTAAAGTGCCAAATGCCAAGTGCCAAATGCCAAGTGCCAAGTGCCACAGGGCTCCAGGGGGGCAGTGCACACCTAATGTTACCCCGGTCAGAGTGCCTCTTGCCCGGCATAGTATTTAATGTGTGTAGCCCTTTATTCTTTAAAAATGACCCAGTCAGGGGTCTGGCACCTATGGCACTTATGAAAGGTTTAAAGTGCCAAGTGCCAAGTGCCAAGTGCCACAGGGCTCCAGGGGGGCAGTGCACACCTAATGTTACCCCGGTCAGAGTGCCTCTTGCCCGGCATAGTATTTAATGTGTGTAGCCTATTATCCTGTATTTAAAATGACCCAGTCAGGGGTCTGGCACCTATGGCACTTATGAAAGGTTTAAAGTGCCAAGTGCCAAGTGCCAAGTGCCACAGGGCTCCAGGGGGGGGCAGTGCACACCTAATGTTACCCCGGTCAGAGTGCCTCTTGCCCGGCATAGTATTTAATGTGTGTAGCCCTTTATCCTTTAAAAATGACCCACTCAGGGGTCTGGCACCTATGGCACTTATGAAAGGTTTAAAGTGCCAAGTGCCACAGGGCTCCAGGGGGGCAGTGCACACATAATGTTACCCCAGTCAGAGTGCCTCTTGCCCGGCATAGTATTTAATGTGTATACCCCTGAAATCCTATGCAATTACCCACAAAATTGTATCCCGGTCAAAGTGCCTCTAGCCCGGCATAGTATTTAATGTGTATAGCCCTGAAATCCTAAGTGCTTCTAGCTTACCCTATCCAATGTTGCCATCATGTGGACACTCACAGGTGGTTCGGGAATGATGTTCTAGCCCGGCATAGTATTTCTTGAAATCCTATGCAATTACCATTCCGTTCTAGCCCGGCATAGTTTTTCATAAAATCCTATGCAATTACCATTCTATGACACTTATGGAAGTGCCAAGTGGCTCCATGGGCAGTGCATACGTAATTGTATCCCAGTCAAAGTGCCTCTAGCGCGGCATAGTATTTAATGTGTATAGCCCTAGGCATTACGGCATTCTGGCATTAACAACGACCTTGTTAGGGTTAGGGTTAGGCATTACGGCATGGGTTAGGCATTACGGCATGGGTTAGGCATTACGGCATGGGTTAGGGTTAATTATGGTACTTACCTTGTCATTGAAATCGGATCACCTCACCTGGGTCTCGAACCCCGATCTCCTGAGTGATAGTAGGGCGCTCTACACACTGAGCCAAGCACACTCATGGGAGTAGAGCAGAAACTAGGTTGCCTTGGCCTTTCAAGACCTTCTTTAGGGGGGTAAAATGAGAGCAATTAGTGTGCCTCACCTGGGTCTCGAACCCCGATCTCCTGAGTGATAGTATAGCGCTCTACACACTGAGCCAAGCACACTCATGGGAGTAGAGCAGAAACTAGGTTGCCTTGGCCTTTCAAGACCTTCTTTAGGGGGGTAAAATGAGAGCAGTGAGTTCCCGTCACATGGGACTCGAACAGCCTCGAACATGATCGCTGGCTTAGGTCGTTCGGTGCTGTACCACCGCCATCAGTGTCCTGGGAGTTTAGCAGAAACTAGGTTGCCTTGGCCTTTCAAGACCTTCTTTAGGGGGGGTAAAATGAGAGCAATTAGTGTGCCTCAACTGGGTCTCGAACCCCGATCTCCTGAGTGATAGTCGGGCGCTCTACACACTGAGCCAAGCACACTCATGGGAGTAGAGCAGAAACTAGGTTGCCTTGGCCTTTCAAGACCTTCTTTAGGGGGGTAAAATGAGAGCAGTGAGTTCCCGTCACATGGGACTCGAACAGCCTCGAACATGATCGCTGGCTTAGGTCGTTCGGTGCTGTACCACCGCCATCAGTGTCCTGGGAGTTTAGCAGAAACTAGGTTGCCTTGGCCTTTCAAGACCTTCTTTAGGGGGGTAAAATGAGAGCAATTAGTGTGCCTCACCTGGGTCTCGAACCCCGATCTCCTGAGTGATAGGATAGGGCTCTACACACTGAGCCAAGCACACTCATGGTAATAGCGCAGAAACTAGGTTGCCTTGGCCTTTCAAGACCTTCTTTAGGGGGGTAAAATGAGAGCAATTAGTGTGCCTCACCTGGGTCTCGAACCCCGATCTCCTGAGTGATAGTATAGGGCTCTACACACTGAGCCAAGCACACTCATCGGAGTATAGCGGAAACTAGGTGGCCTTGGCCTTTCAATTTCCCTCCAGTCCAATTAACAATGCCACGCCTGTATCCACACCTGGCTATAATTAGGACCCATGATTAGAGTTCGGCTTCTTGGCCGACACAAACATACACGGAGGAAGGCAGGCAGGAGAGAGAAGCTATGTACAGCAAACAACGACATGACTGTGGACTTTGTACCAAGACGCATATCGCGCGGCTCGACAAACATTTTAAGACTGTCCATGGACTTAAGATTAAGACGTTATCATGGAAGCACGCTGTGCAATCTAGCCGGGTTTCGACTGATATAGAGCTGCCTAACAACGACATTGAACAGCGGCTGGAGCCCGGTGACGACTCTGGGTTTATGCAGTCTGTTGACAGCGATTGTTCCCCGGAGAAGCAACTGAGTGGCGAGAGTGAGCAGTCGGCGGTGCAGTCAACCAGTCCTATCGGTGGTGAACAACGCCCGGAACCGAGGGAGCAAGCCTGCGTCGTGTCGACATCCACCAACTCCGACAGTGATGAAGACGCCGGTGTGTCGCCAATGAATCAAGGTTGGAATACTCTAATTTTTAAAGACTATGCGACCTTTACTAATGGTATCAACCCTTCGGTTAAACGCATTGATAATAGTCGCAGCAGTCTGTCCCGAGTACGGGAATTCCTCTACATTATGTCCGAGGGCAAACTCGATGAAGGACTGTGTTTTCTGGACAGCTACATGCGTGTGTATGACTGGTATGGGCAGATTGAAGGCCGTGGTTTGGCACCATCCACGTTAAAAATGTACCGATCCGATGTTCGAAGTTTCCTGAAATATCTTATAGAGTTCCGGCCGCAAAATATGCAATGTGAAGTCAGTATGATTCGAAAAATGTTACTATGCTTTGCAAAGATGGACAGGAGTTCTAGGCAGAGTCAGGCAACGCACAAGGCACAATTTCGCAGACGCTGCAGGGACGAGGTGCTCAGCGCTGCTGATTTAAACCGATTTGTTGAGTTAAGTAATCAATCTATTCCTGCTGTTCTCAGTAGGCTGGAAGTGCGAGCCACCTCCTCTGACAGACGCAGGTTTGCGGCTCTCATGTCCAGCCGGTTGGCCATATTTAATGGCACTCGACGATCCCCAGTCACCATGTTCAGTGAGAGTGATTTTACAGAAGTATCCTTGGAAAGTGGGGGTTATCAGATGTGCGTTGCAAGCCACAAAACGAACTCCAGCTTCGGGGAGTGCAGAATAGTTCTATCGCAGGAGGAATACACTTGGCTTAAACAATTCCATGCGATCCGGCCTCATCTGAGTGGAATTACCCCAGACACAACACTCTTCTTTTTCACATCCTGCGGGAAACCATACCTTAATCTCTGTGCATTTGTGGGAAAGATTTTTGCAGAGTTCGGCATTGGAAGTAAAGTGACATTTGGAACAATTCGACGAAGCATTGCAACACTGAACTTTAACCATGGGTCGGTTACAGACCGGGGAACTGTGGCTGACCATATGTGTCACTCTCTGGAAACACAGTCACGTTACTACCGTTACCATAATTTGCCTCGTAACGCAAGCCAAGCTCGGACATTAATTGAGAGACAAATCAATCAATGAAGAACTCAAAATAAATATAATATTTTTGCAATTAATCCTTGTCTTTGTGTGTCATTTTCATTCTATTTCAATAGGAGCACCTAGTAACCCAAAAATAATACCAGGTGCACTCATTCGATTTCAATAGGAGCACCTGGTAACCCAAAAATAATACCAGGTGCACGGAGGGGAGGATGAGTACAGACCTTTTATATAAAAGCTCCATAAATCCCTTAGGCCGGTGGCCACTGACTTGTGCCCGTAGTATGGTGCTCCCATAGCGGGCATGGGTGTGGGCAGGCCCTTTAAATTCATTTTCATTCGATTTAAATAGGGGCACCTGGTAACCCAAAAAGAGGGCACTCTGTCGTTTTTCCTGAAAAGTTCAAAATAGAAAGTATTCAGACCTTATTTTTTAAAAGCTCCATAAATCTTTTAGGCCGGTGCCTACTGACTTGTGCCCGTAGTATGGTGCTCCCATATCGGGCATGGGTGTGGGCAGGCCCTTTAAATTCATTTTCATTCGATTTCTATAGCAGCACCTGGTAACCCAAACTAACATAAGGTGGTGTCAGTAGTGAGGATGCGGACAGACCTTTTATATAAAAGCTCCATAAATCCCTTAGGCCGGTGCCTACTGACTTGTGCCCGTAGTATGGTGCTCCCATAGCGGGCATGGGTGTGGGCAGGCCCTTTAAATCCATTTTCATTCGATTTAAATAGGGGCACCTGGTAACCCAAAAAGAGGGCACTCTGTCGTTTTTCCTGAAAAGTTCAACATAGAAAGTATTCAGACCTTATTTTTTAAAAGCTCCATAAATCTTTTAGGCCGGTGGCCACTGACTTGTGCCCCTAGTATGGTGCTCCCATAGCGGGCATGGGTGTCTGCAGGTCATTTAAATTCGTTTTCATTCGATTTAAATAGGGGCACCTGGTAACCCAAAAAGAGGGCACTCTGTCGTTTTTCCTGAATAGTTCAACATAGAATATTTTCGGACTATTTTTGAAAAGCTCCATAAATCCCTTAGGCCGGTGCCTACTGACTTGGTCCCCTACTATGGTGCTCCCATATCGGGCATGGGTGTGGGCAGGCCCTTAAAAGTCATTTTCATTCGATTTAAATAGGGGCACCTGGTAACCCAAAAAGAGGGCACTCTGTCGTTTTTCCTGAATAGTTCAACATAGAATATTTTCGGACTATTTTTGAAAAGCTCCATAAATCCCTTAGGCCGGTGCCTACTGACTTGGTCCCCTACTATGGTGCTCCCATATCGGGCATGGGTGTGGGCAGGCCCTTAAAAGTCATTTTCATTCGATTTAAATAGGGGCACCTGGTAACCCAAAAAGAGGGCACTCTGTCGTTTTTCCTGAATAGTTCAACATAGAATATTTTCGGACTATTTTTGAAAAGCTCCATAAATCCCTTAGGCCGGTGCCTACTGACTTGGTCCCCTACTATGGTGCTCCCATATCGGGCATGGGTGTGGGCAGGCCCTTTAAATTCATTTTCATTCGATTTCTATAGCAGCACCTGGTAACCCAAACTAACATAAGGTGGTGTCAGTAGTGAGGATGCGGACAGACCTTTTATATAAAAGCTCCATAAATCCCTTAGGCCGGTGCCTACTGACTTGTGCCCGTAGTATGGTGCTCCCATAGCGGGCATGGGTGTGGGCAGGCCCTTTAAATTCATTTTCATTCGATTTAAATAGGGGCACCTGGTAACCCAAAAAGAGGGCACTCTGTCGTTTTTCCTGAAAAGTTCAACATAGAAAGTATTCAGACCTTATTTTTTAAAAGCTCCATAAATCTTTTAGGTCGGTGGCCACTGACTTGTGCCCCTAGTATGGTGCTCCCATAGCGGGCATGGGTGTCTGCAGGTCATTTAAATTCGTTTTCATTCGATTTAAATAGGGGCACCTGGTAACCCAAAAAGAGGGCACTCTGTCGTTTTTCCTGAATAGTTCAACATAGAATATTTTCGGACTATTTTTGAAAAGCTCCATAAATCCCTTAGGCCGGTGCCTACTGACTTGGTCCCCTACTATGGTGCTCCCATATCGGGCATGGGTGTGGGCAGGCCCTTAAAAGTCATTTTCATTCGATTTAAATAGGGGCACCTGGTAACCCAAAAAGAGGGCACTCTGTCGTTTTTCCTGAATAGTTCAACATAGAATATTTTCGGACTATTTTTGAAAAGCTCCATAAATCCCTCAGGCCGGTGCCTACTGACTTGGTCCCCTACTATGGTGCTCCCATATCGGGCATGGGTGTGGGCAGGCCCTTAAAAGTCATTTTCATTCGATTTAAATAGGGGCACCTGGTAACCCAAAAAGAGGGCACTCTGTCGTTTTTCCTGAATAGTTCAACATAGAATATTTTCGGACTATTTTTGAAAAGCTCCATAAATCCCTTAGGCCGGTGCCTACTGACTTGGTCCCCTACTATGGTGCTCCCATATCGGGCATGGGTGTGGGCAGGCCCTTAAAAGTCATTTTCATTCGATTTAAATAGGGGCACCTGGTAACCCAAAAAGAGGGCACTCTGTCGTTTTTCCTGAATAGTTCAACATAGAATATTTTCGGACTATTTTTGAAAAGCTCCATAAATCCCTTAGGCCGGTGCCTACTGACTTGGTCCCCTACTATGGTGCTCCCATATCGGGCATGGGTTTGGGCAGGCCCTTAAAAGTCATTTTCATTCGATTTAAATAGGGGCACCTGGTAACCCAAAAAGAGGGCACTCTGTCGTTTTTCCTGAATAGTTCAACATAGAATATTTTCGGACTATTTTTGAAAAGCTCCATAAATCTTTTAGGCCGGTGCCTACTGACTTGTGCCCGTAGTATGGTGCTCCCATATCGGGCATGGGTGTGGGCAGGCCCTTTAAATCCATTTTCATTCGATTTCTATAGCAGCACCTGGTAACCCAAACTAACATAAGGTGGTGTCAGTAGTGAGGATGCGGACAGACCTTTTATATAAAAGCTCCATAAATCCCTTAGGCCGGTGCCTACTGACTTGTGCCCGTAGTATGGTGCTCCCATAGCGGGCATGGGTGTGGGCAGGCCCTTTAAATTCATTTTCATTCGATTTAAATAGGGGCACCTGGTAACCCAAAAAGAGGGCACTCTGTCGTTTTTCCTGAAAAGTTCAACATAGAAAGTATTCAGACCTTATTTTTTAAAAGCTCCATAAATCTTTTAGGCCGGTGCCTACTGACTTGTGCCCGTAGTATGGTGCTCCCATATCGGGCATGGGTGTGGGCAGGCCCTTTAAATTCATTTTCATTCGATTTCTATAGCAGCACCTGGTAACCCAAACTAACATAAGGTGGTGTCAGTAGTGAGGATGCGGACAGACCTTTTATATAAAAGCTCCATAAATCCCTTAGGCCGGTGCCTACTGACTTGTGCCCGTAGTATGGTGCTCCCATAGCGGGCATGGGTGTGGGCAGGCCCTTTAAATCCATTTTCATTCAATTTAAATAGGGGCACCTGGTAACCCAAAAAGAGGGCACTCTGTCGTTTTTCCTGAAAAGTTCAACATAGAAAGTATTCAGACCTTATTTTTTAAAAGCTCCATAAATCTTTTAGGCCGGTGGCCACTGACTTGTGCCCCTAGTATGGTGCTCCCATAGCGGGCATGGGTGTCTGCAGGTCATTTAAATTCGTTTTCATTCGATTTAAATAGGGGCACCTGGTAACCCAAAAAGAGGGCACTCTGTCGTTTTTCCTGAATAGTTCAACATAGAATATTTTCGGACTATTTTTGAAAAGCTCCATAAATCCCTTAGGCCGGTGCCTACTGACTTGGTCCCCTACTATGGTGCTCCCATATCGGGCATGGGTGTGGGCAGGCCCTTAAAAGTCATTTTCATTCGATTTAAATAGGGGCACCTGGTAACCCAAAAAGAGGGCACTCTGTCGTTTTTCCTGAATAGTTCAACATAGAATATTTTCGGACTATTTTTGAAAAGCTCCATAAATCCCTTAGGCCGGTGCCTACTGACTTGGTCCCCTACTATGGTGCTCCCATATCGGGCATGGGTGTGGGCAGGCCCTTAAAAGTCATTTTCATTCGATTTAAATAGGGGCACCTGGTAACCCAAAAAGAGGGCACTCTGTCGTTTTTCCTGAATAGTTCAACATAGAATATTTTCGGACTATTTTTGAAAAGCTCCATAAATCCCTTAGGCCGGTGCCTACTGACTTGGTCCCCTACTATGGTGCTCCCATATCGGGCATGGGTGTGGGCAGGCCCTTTAAATTCATTTTCATTCGATTTCTATAGCAGCACCTGGTAACCCAAACTAACATAAGGTGGTGTCAGTAGTGAGGATGCGGACAGACCTTTTATATAAAAGCTCCATAAATCCCTTAGGCCGGTGCCTACTGACTTGTGCCCGTAGTATGGTGCTCCCATAGCGGGCATGGGTGTGGGCAGGCCCTTTAAATTCATTTTCATTCGATTTAAATAGGGGCACCTGGTAACCCAAAAAGAGGGCACTCTGTCGTTTTTCCTGAAAAGTTCAACATAGAAAGTATTCAGACCTTATTTTTTAAAAGCTCCATAAATCTTTTAGGTCGGTGGCCACTGACTTGTGCCCCTAGTATGGTGCTCCCATAGCGGGCATGGGTGTCTGCAGGTCATTTAAATTCGTTTTCATTCGATTTAAATAGGGGCACCTGGTAACCCAAAAAGAGGGCACTCTGTCGTTTTTCCTGAATAGTTCAACATAGAATATTTTCGGACTATTTTTGAAAAGCTCCATAAATCCCTTAGGCCGGTGCCTACTGACTTGGTCCCCTACTATGGTGCTCCCATATCGGGCATGGGTGTGGGCAGGCCCTTAAAAGTCATTTTCATTCGATTTAAATAGGGGCACCTGGTAACCCAAAAAGAGGGCACTCTGTCGTTTTTCCTGAATAGTTCAACATAGAATATTTTCGGACTATTTTTGAAAAGCTCCATAAATCCCTTAGGCCGGTGCCTACTGACTTGGTCCCCTACTATGGTGCTCCCATATCGGGCATGGGTGTGGGCAGGCCCTTAAAAGTCATTTTCATTCGATTTAAATAGGGGCACCTGGTAACCCAAAAAGATGGCACTCTGTCGTTTTTCCTGAATAGTTCAACATAGAATATTTTCGGACTATTTTTGAAAAGCTCCATAAATCCCTTAGGCCGGTGCCTACTGACTTGGTCCCCTACTATGGTGCTCCCATATCGGGCATGGGTGTGGGCAGGCCCTTAAAAGTCATTTTCATTCGATTTAAATAGGGGCACCTGGTAACCCAAAAAGAGGGCACTCTGTCGTTTTTCCTGAATAGTTCAACATAGAATATTTTCGGACTATTTTTGAAAAGCTCCATAAATCCCTTAGGCCGGTGCCTACTGACTTGGTCCCCTACTATGGTGCTCCCATATCGGGCATGGGTTTGGGCAGGCCCTTAAAAGTCATTTTCATTCGATTTAAATAGGGGCACCTGGTAACCCAAAAAGAGGGCACTCTGTCGTTTTTCCTGAATAGTTCAACATAGAATATTTTCGGACTATTTTTGAAAAGCTCCATAAATCCCTTAGGCCGGTGCCTACTGACTTGGTCCCCTACTATGGTGCTCCCATATCGGGCATGGGTGTGGGCAGGCCCTTAAAAGTCATTTTCATTCGATTTAAATAGGGGCACCTGGTAACCCAAAAAGAGGGCACTCTGTCGTTTTTCCTGAATAGTTCAACATAGAATATTTTCGGACTATTTTTGAAAAGCTCCATAAATCCCTTAGGCCGGTGCCTACTGACTTGGTCCCCTACTATGGTGCTCCCATATCGGGCATGGGTGTGGGCAGGCCCTTAAAAGTCATTTTCATTCGATTTAAATAGGGGCACCTGGTAACCCAAAAAGAGGGCACTCTGTCGTTTTTCCTGAATAGTTCAACATAGAATATTTTCGGACTATTTTTGAAAAGCTCCATAAATCCCTTAGGCCGGTGCCTACTGACTTGGTCCCCTACTATGGTGCTCCCATATCGGGCATGGGTGTGGGCAGGCCCTTAAAAGTCATTTTCATTCGATTTAAATAGGGGCACCTGGTAACCCAAAAAGAGGGCACTCTGTCGTTTTTCCTGAATAGTTCAACATAGAATATTTTCGGACTATTTTTGAAAAGCTCCATAAATCCCTTAGGCCGGTGCCTACTGACTTGGTCCCCTACTATGGTGCTCCCATATCGGGCATGGGTGTGGGCAGGCCCTTTAAATTCATTTTCATTCGATTTCTATAGCAGCACCTGGTAACCCAAACTAACATAAGGTGGTGTCAGTAGTGAGGATGCGGACAGACCTTTTATATAAAAGCTCCATAAATCCCTTAGGCCGGTGCCTACTGACTTGTGCCCGTAGTATGGTGCTCCCATAGCGGGCATGGGTGTGGGCAGGCCCTTTAAATTCATTTTCATTCGATTTAAATAGGGGCACCTGGTAACCCAAAAAGAGGGCACTCTGTCGTTTTTCCTGAAAAGTTCAACATAGAAAGTATTCAGACCTTATTTTTTAAAAGCTCCATAAATCTTTTAGGTCGGTGGCCACTGACTTGTGCCCCTAGTATGGTGCTCCCATAGCGGGCATGGGTGTCTGCAGGTCATTTAAATTCGTTTTCATTCGATTTAAATAGGGGCACCTGGTAACCCAAAAAGAGGGCACTCTGTCGTTTTTCCTGAATAGTTCAACATAGAATATTTTCGGACTATTTTTGAAAAGCTCCATAAATCCCTTAGGCCGGTGCCTACTGACTTGGTCCCCTACTATGGTGCTCCCATATCGGGCATGGGTGTGGGCAGGCCCTTAAAAGTCATTTTCATTCGATTTAAATAGGGGCACCTGGTAACCCAAAAAGAGGGCACTCTGTCGTTTTTCCTGAATAGTTCAACATAGAATATTTTCGGACTATTTTTGAAAAGCTCCATAAATCCCTTAGGCCGGTGCCTACTGACTTGGTCCCCTACTATGGTGCTCCCATATCGGGCATGGGTGTGGGCAGGCCCTTTAAATTCATTTTCATTCGATTTCTATAGCAGCACCTGGTAACCCAAACTAACATAAGGTGGTGTCAGTAGTGAGGATGCGGACAGACCTTTTATATAAAAGCTCCATAAATCCCTTAGGCCGGTGCCTACTGACTTGTGCCCGTAGTATGGTGCTCCCATAGCGGGCATGGGTGTGGGCAGGCCCTTTAAATTCATTTTCATTCGATTTAAATAGGGGCACCTGGTAACCCAAAAAGAGGGCACTCTGTCGTTTTTCCTGAAAAGTTCAACATAGAAAGTATTCAGACCTTATTTTTTAAAAGCTCCATAAATCTTTTAGGTCGGTGGCCACTGACTTGTGCCCCTAGTATGGTGCTCCCATAGCGGGCATGGGTGTCTGCAGGTCATTTAAATTCGTTTTCATTCGATTTAAATAGGGGCACCTGGTAACCCAAAAAGAGGGCACTCTGTCGTTTTTCCTGAATAGTTCAACATAGAATATTTTCGGACTATTTTTGAAAAGCTCCATAAATCCCTTAGGCCGGTGCCTACTGACTTGGTCCCCTACTATGGTGCTCCCATATCGGGCATGGGTGTGGGCAGGCCCTTAAAAGTCATTTTCATTCGATTTAAATAGGGGCACCTGGTAACCCAAAAAGAGGGCACTCTGTCGTTTTTCCTGAATAGTTCAACATAGAATATTTTCGGACTATTTTTGAAAAGCTCCATAAATCCCTTAGGCCGGTGCCTACTGACTTGGTCCCCTACTATGGTGCTCCCATATCGGGCATGGGTGTGGGCAGGCCCTTAAAAGTCATTTTCATTCGATTTAAATAGGGGCACCTGGTAACCCAAAAAGAGGGCACTCTGTCGTTTTTCCTGAATAGTTCAACATAGAATATTTTCGGACTATTTTTGAAAAGCTCCATAAATCCCTTAGGCCGGTGCCTACTGACTTGGTCCCCTACTATGGTGCTCCCATATCGGGCATGGGTGTGGGCAGGCCCTTAAAAGTCATTTTCATTCGATTTAAATAGGGGCACCTGGTAACCCAAAAAGAGGGCACTCTGTCGTTTTTCCTGAATAGTTCAACATAGAATATTTTCGGACTATTTTTGAAAAGCTCCATAAATCCCTTAGGCCGGTGCCTACTGACTTGGTCCCCTACTATGGTGCTCCCATATCGGGCATGGGTTTGGGCAGGCCCTTAAAAGTCATTTTCATTCGATTTAAATAGGGGCACCTGGTAACCCAAAAAGAGGGCACTCTGTCGTTTTTCCTGAATAGTTCAACATAGAATATTTTCGGACTATTTTTGAAAAGCTCCATAAATCCCTTAGGCCGGTGCCTACTGACTTGGTCCCCTACTATGGTGCTCCCATATCGGGCATGGGTGTGGGCAGGCCCTTAAAAGTCATTTTCATTCGATTTAAATAGGGGCACCTGGTAACCCAAAAAGAGGGCACTCTGTCGTTTTTCCTGAATAGTTCAACATAGAATATTTTCGGACTATTTTTGAAAAGCTCCATAAATCCCTTAGGCCGGTGCCTACTGACTTGGTCCCCTACTATGGTGCTCCCATATCGGGCATGGGTTTGGGCAGGCCCTTAAAAGTCATTTTCATTCGATTTAAATAGGGGCACCTGGTAACCCAAAAAGAGGGCACTCTGTCGTTTTTCCTGAATAGTTCAACATAGAATATTTTCGGACTATTTTTGAAAAGCTCCATAAATCTTTTAGGCCGGTGCCTACTGACTTGTGCCCGTAGTATGGTGCTCCCATATCGGGCATGGGTGTGGGCAGGCCCTTTAAATCCATTTTCATTCGATTTCTATAGCAGCACCTGGTAACCCAAACTAACATAAGGTGGTGTCAGTAGTGAGGATGCGGACAGACCTTTTATATAAAAGCTCCATAAATCCCTTAGGCCGGTGCCTACTGACTTGTGCCCGTAGTATGGTGCTCCCATAGCGGGCATGGGTGTGGGCAGGCCCTTTAAATTCATTTTCATTCGATTTAAATAGGGGCACCTGGTAACCCAAAAAGAGGGCACTCTGTCGTTTTTCCTGAAAAGTTCAACATAGAAAGTATTCAGACCTTATTTTTTAAAAGCTCCATAAATCTTTTAGGCCGGTGGCCACTGACTTGTGCCCCTAGTATGGTGCTCCCATAGCGGGCATGGGTGTCTGCAGGTCATTTAAATTCGTTTTCATTCGATTTAAATAGGGGCACCTGGTAACCCAAAAAGAGGGCACTCTGTCGTTTTTCCTGAATAGTTCAACATAGAATATTTTCGGACTATTTTTGAAAAGCTCCATAAATCCCTTAGGCCGGTGCCTACTGACTTGGTCCCCTACTATGGTGCTCCCATATCGGGCATGGGTGTGGGCAGGCCCTTAAAAGTCATTTTCATTCGATTTAAATAGGGGCACCTGGTAACCCAAAAAGAGGGCACTCTGTCGTTTTTCCTGAATAGTTCAACATAGAATATTTTCGGACTATTTTTGAAAAGCTCCATAAATCCCTTAGGCCGGTGCCTACTGACTTGGTCCCCTACTATGGTGCTCCCATATCGGGCATGGGTGTGGGCAGGCCCTTAAAAGTCATTTTCATTCGATTTAAATAGGGGCACCTGGTAACCCAAAAAGAGGGCACTCTGTCGTTTTTCCTGAATAGTTCAACATAGAATATTTTCGGACTATTTTTGAAAAGCTCCATAAATCCCTTAGGCCGGTGCCTACTGACTTGGTCCCCTACTATGGTGCTCCCATATCGGGCATGGGTGTGGGCAGGCCCTTTAAATTCATTTTCATTCGATTTCTATAGCAGCACCTGGTAACCCAAACTAACATAAGGTGGTGTCAGTAGTGAGGATGCGGACAGACCTTTTATATAAAAGCTCCATAAATCCCTTAGGCCGGTGCCTACTGACTTGTGCCCGTAGTATGGTGCTCCCATAGCGGGCATGGGTGTGGGCAGGCCCTTTAAATCCATTTTCATTCGATTTAAATAGGGGCACCTGGTAACCCAAAAAGAGGGCACTCTGTCGTTTTTCCTGAAAAGTTCAACATAGAAAGTATTCAGACCTTATTTTTTAAAAGCTCCATAAATCTTTTAGGCCGGTGGCCACTGACTTGTGCCCCTAGTATGGTGCTCCCATAGCGGGCATGGGTGTCTGCAGGTCATTTAAATTCGTTTTCATTCGATTTAAATAGGGGCACCTGGTAACCCAAAAAGAGGGCACTCTGTCGTTTTTCCTGAATAGTTCAACATAGAATATTTTCGGACTATTTTTGAAAAGCTCCATAAATCCCTTAGGCCGGTGCCTACTGACTTGGTCCCCTACTATGGTGCTCCCATATCGGGCATGGGTGTGGGCAGGCCCTTAAAAGTCATTTTCATTCGATTTAAATAGGGGCACCTGGTAACCCAAAAAGAGGGCACTCTGTCGTTTTTCCTGAATAGTTCAACATAGAATATTTTCGGACTATTTTTGAAAAGCTCCATAAATCCCTTAGGCCGGTGCCTACTGACTTGGTCCCCTACTATGGTGCTCCCATATCGGGCATGGGTGTGGGCAGGCCCTTAAAAGTCATTTTCATTCGATTTAAATAGGGGCACCTGGTAACCCAAAAAGAGGGCACTCTGTCGTTTTTCCTGAATAGTTCAACATAGAATATTTTCGGACTATTTTTGAAAAGCTCCATAAATCCCTTAGGCCGGTGCCTACTGACTTGGTCCCCTACTATGGTGCTCCCATATCGGGCATGGGTGTGGGCAGGCCCTTTAAATTCATTTTCATTCGATTTCTATAGCAGCACCTGGTAACCCAAACTAACATAAGGTGGTGTCAGTAGTGAGGATGCGGACAGACCTTTTATATAAAAGCTCCATAAATCCCTTAGGCCGGTGCCTACTGACTTGTGCCCGTAGTATGGTGCTCCCATAGCGGGCATGGGTGTGGGCAGGCCCTTTAAATTCATTTTCATTCGATTTAAATAGGGGCACCTGGTAACCCAAAAAGAGGGCACTCTGTCGTTTTTCCTGAAAAGTTCAACATAGAAAGTATTCAGACCTTATTTTTTAAAAGCTCCATAAATCTTTTAGGCCGGTGGCCACTGACTTGTGCCCCTAGTATGGTGCTCCCATAGCGGGCATGGGTGTCTGCAGGTCATTTAAATTCGTTTTCATTCGATTTAAATAGGGGCACCTGGTAACCCAAAAAGAGGGCACTCTGTCGTTTTTCCTGAATAGTTCAACATAGAATATTTTCGGACTATTTTTGAAAAGCTCCATAAATCCCTTAGGCCGGTGCCTACTGACTTGGTCCCCTACTATGGTGCTCCCATATCGGGCATGGGTGTGGGCAGGCCCTTAAAAGTCATTTTCATTCGATTTAAATAGGGGCACCTGGTAACCCAAAAAGAGGGCACTCTGTCGTTTTTCCTGAATAGTTCAACATAGAATATTTTCGGACTATTTTTGAAAAGCTCCATAAATCCCTTAGGCCGGTGCCTACTGACTTGGTCCCCTACTATGGTGCTCCCATATCGGGCATGGGTGTGGGCAGGCCCTTTAAATTCATTTTCATTCGATTTCTATAGCAGCACCTGGTAACCCAAACTAACATAAGGTGGTGTCAGTAGTGAGGATGCGGACAGACCTTTTATATAAAAGCTCCATAAATCCCTTAGGCCGGTGCCTACTGACTTGTGCCCGTAGTATGGTGCTCCCATAGCGGGCATGGGTGTGGGCAGGCCCTTTAAATTCATTTTCATTCGATTTAAATAGGGGCACCTGGTAACCCAAAAAGAGGGCACTCTGTCGTTTTTCCTGAAAAGTTCAACATAGAAAGTATTCAGACCTTATTTTTTAAAAGCTCCATAAATCTTTTAGGTCGGTGGCCACTGACTTGTGCCCCTAGTATGGTGCTCCCATAGCGGGCATGGGTGTCTGCAGGTCATTTAAATTCGTTTTCATTCGATTTAAATAGGGGCACCTGGTAACCCAAAAAGAGGGCACTCTGTCGTTTTTCCTGAATAGTTCAACATAGAATATTTTCGGACTATTTTTGAAAAGCTCCATAAATCCCTTAGGCCGGTGCCTACTGACTTGGTCCCCTACTATGGTGCTCCCATATCGGGCATGGGTGTGGGCAGGCCCTTAAAAGTCATTTTCATTCGATTTAAATAGGGGCACCTGGTAACCCAAAAAGAGGGCACTCTGTCGTTTTTCCTGAATAGTTCAACATAGAATATTTTCGGACTATTTTTGAAAAGCTCCATAAATCCCTTAGGCCGGTGCCTACTGACTTGGTCCCCTACTATGGTGCTCCCATATCGGGCATGGGTGTGGGCAGGCCCTTAAAAGTCATTTTCATTCGATTTAAATAGGGGCACCTGGTAACCCAAAAAGATGGCACTCTGTCGTTTTTCCTGAATAGTTCAACATAGAATATTTTCGGACTATTTTTGAAAAGCTCCATAAATCCCTTAGGCCGGTGCCTACTGACTTGGTCCCCTACTATGGTGCTCCCATATCGGGCATGGGTGTGGGCAGGCCCTTAAAAGTCATTTTCATTCGATTTAAATAGGGGCACCTGGTAACCCAAAAAGAGGGCACTCTGTCGTTTTTCCTGAATAGTTCAACATAGAATATTTTCGGACTATTTTTGAAAAGCTCCATAAATCCCTTAGGCCGGTGCCTACTGACTTGGTCCCCTACTATGGTGCTCCCATATCGGGCATGGGTTTGGGCAGGCCCTTAAAAGTCATTTTCATTCGATTTAAATAGGGGCACCTGGTAACCCAAAAAGAGGGCACTCTGTCGTTTTTCCTGAATAGTTCAACATAGAATATTTTCGGACTATTTTTGAAAAGCTCCATAAATCCCTTAGGCCGGTGCCTACTGACTTGGTCCCCTACTATGGTGCTCCCATATCGGGCATGGGTGTGGGCAGGCCCTTAAAAGTCATTTTCATTCGATTTAAATAGGGGCACCTGGTAACCCAAAAAGAGGGCACTCTGTCGTTTTTCCTGAATAGTTCAACATAGAATATTTTCGGACTATTTTTGAAAAGCTCCATAAATCCCTTAGGCCGGTGCCTACTGACTTGGTCCCCTACTATGGTGCTCCCATATCGGGCATGGGTTTGGGCAGGCCCTTAAAAGTCATTTTCATTCGATTTAAATAGGGGCACCTGGTAACCCAAAAAGAGGGCACTCTGTCGTTTTTCCTGAATAGTTCAACATAGAATATTTTCGGACTATTTTTGAAAAGCTCCATAAATCCCTTAGGCCGGTGCCTACTGACTTGGTCCCCTACTATGGTGCTCCCATATCGGGCATGGGTGTGGGCAGGCCCTTTAAATCCATTTTCATTCGATTTCTATAGCAGCACCTGGTAACCCAAACTAACATAAGGTGGTGTCAGTAGTGAGGATGCGGACAGACCTTTTATATAAAAGCTCCATAAATCCCTTAGGCCGGTGCCTACTGACTTGTGCCCGTAGTATGGTGCTCCCATAGCGGGCATGGGTGTGGGCAGGCCCTTTAAATTCATTTTCATTCGATTTAAATAGGGGCACCTGGTAACCCAAAAAGAGGGCACTCTGTCGTTTTTCCTGAAAAGTTCAACATAGAAAGTATTCAGACCTTATTTTTTAAAAGCTCCATAAATCTTTTAGGCCGGTGGCCACTGACTTGTGCCCCTAGTATGGTGCTCCCATAGCGGGCATGGGTGTCTGCAGGTCATTTAAATTCGTTTTCATTCGATTTAAATAGGGGCACCTGGTAACCCAAAAAGAGGGCACTCTGTCGTTTTTCCTGAATAGTTCAACATAGAATATTTTCGGACTATTTTTGAAAAGCTCCATAAATCCCTTAGGCCGGTGCCTACTGACTTGGTCCCCTACTATGGTGCTCCCATATCGGGCATGGGTGTGGGCAGGCCCTTAAAAGTCATTTTCATTCGATTTAAATAGGGGCACCTGGTAACCCAAAAAGAGGGCACTCTGTCGTTTTTCCTGAATAGTTCAACATAGAATATTTTCGGACTATTTTTGAAAAGCTCCATAAATCCCTTAGGCCGGTGCCTACTGACTTGGTCCCCTACTATGGTGCTCCCATATCGGGCATGGGTGTGGGCAGGCCCTTAAAAGTCATTTTCATTCGATTTAAATAGGGGCACCTGGTAACCCAAAAAGAGGGCACTCTGTCGTTTTTCCTGAATAGTTCAACATAGAATATTTTCGGACTATTTTTGAAAAGCTCCATAAATCCCTTAGGCCGGTGCCTACTGACTTGGTCCCCTACTATGGTGCTCCCATATCGGGCATGGGTGTGGGCAGGCCCTTAAAAGTCATTTTCATTCGATTTAAATAGGGGCACCTGGTAACCCAAAAAGAGGGCACTCTGTCGTTTTTCCTGAATAGTTCAACATAGAATATTTTCGGACTATTTTTGAAAAGCTCCATAAATCCCTTAGGCCGGTGCCTACTGACTTGTGCCCGTAGTATGGTGCTCCCATATCGGGCATGGGTGTGGGCAGGCCCTTTAAATCCATTTTCATTCGATTTCTATAGCAGCACCTGGTAACCCAAACTAACATAAGGTGGTGTCAGTAGTGAGGATGCGGACAGACCTTTTATATAAAAGCTCCATAAATCCCTTAGGCCGGTGCCTACTGACTTGTGCCCGTAGTATGGTGCTCCCATAGCGGGCATGGGTGTGGGCAGGCCCTTTAAATTCATTTTCATTCGATTTAAATAGGGGCACCTGGTAACCCAAAAAGAGGGCACTCTGTCGTTTTTCCTGAAAAGTTCAACATAGAAAGTATTCAGACCTTATTTTTTAAAAGCTCCATAAATCTTTTAGGCCGGTGGCCACTGACTTGTGCCCCTAGTATGGTGCTCCCATAGCGGGCATGGGTGTCTGCAGGTCATTTAAATTCGTTTTCATTCGATTTAAATAGGGGCACCTGGTAACCCAAAAAGAGGGCACTCTGTCGTTTTTCCTGAATAGTTCAACATAGAATATTTTCGGACTATTTTTGAAAAGCTCCATAAATCCCTTAGGCCGGTGCCTACTGACTTGGTCCCCTACTATGGTGCTCCCATATCGGGCATGGGTGTGGGCAGGCCCTTAAAAGTCATTTTCATTCGATTTAAATAGGGGCACCTGGTAACCCAAAAAGAGGGCACTCTGTCGTTTTTCCTGAATAGTTCAACATAGAATATTTTCGGACTATTTTTGAAAAGCTCCATAAATCCCTTAGGCCGGTGCCTACTGACTTGGTCCCCTACTATGGTGCTCCCATATCGGGCATGGGTGTGGGCAGGCCCTTAAAAGTCATTTTCATTCGATTTAAATAGGGGCACCTGGTAACCCAAAAAGAGGGCACTCTGTCGTTTTTCCTGAATAGTTCAACATAGAATATTTTCGGACTATTTTTGAAAAGCTCCATAAATCCCTTAGGCCGGTGCCTACTGACTTGGTCCCCTACTATGGTGCTCCCATATCGGGCATGGGTGTGGGCAGGCCCTTTAAATTCATTTTCATTCGATTTCTATAGCAGCACCTGGTAACCCAAACTAACATAAGGTGGTGTCAGTAGTGAGGATGCGGACAGACCTTTTATATAAAAGCTCCATAAATCCCTTAGGCCGGTGCCTACTGACTTGTGCCCGTAGTATGGTGCTCCCATAGCGGGCATGGGTGTGGGCAGGCCCTTTAAATTCATTTTCATTCGATTTAAATAGGGGCACCTGGTAACCCAAAAAGAGGGCACTCTGTCGTTTTTCCTGAAAAGTTCAACATAGAAAGTATTCAGACCTTATTTTTTAAAAGCTCCATAAATCTTTTAGGCCGGTGGCCACTGACTTGTGCCCCTAGTATGGTGCTCCCATAGCGGGCATGGGTGTCTGCAGGTCATTTAAATTCGTTTTCATTCGATTTAAATAGGGGCACCTGGTAACCCAAAAAGAGGGCACTCTGTCGTTTTTCCTGAATAGTTCAACATAGAATATTTTCGGACTATTTTTGAAAAGCTCCATAAATCCCTTAGGCCGGTGCCTACTGACTTGGTCCCCTACTATGGTGCTCCCATATCGGGCATGGGTGTGGGCAGGCCCTTAAAAGTCATTTTCATTCGATTTAAATAGGGGCACCTGGTAACCCAAAAAGAGGGCACTCTGTCGTTTTTCCTGAATAGTTCAACATAGAATATTTTCGGACTATTTTTGAAAAGCTCCATAAATCCCTTAGGCCGGTGCCTACTGACTTGGTCCCCTACTATGGTGCTCCCATATCGGGCATGGGTGTGGGCAGGCCCTTAAAAGTCATTTTCATTCGATTTAAATAGGGGCACCTGGTAACCCAAAAAGAGGGCACTCTGTCGTTTTTCCTGAATAGTTCAACATAGAATATTTTCGGACTATTTTTGAAAAGCTCCATAAATCCCTTAGGCCGGTGCCTACTGACTTGGTCCCCTACTATGGTGCTCCCATATCGGGCATGGGTGTGGGCAGGCCCTTTAAATTCATTTTCATTCGATTTCTATAGCAGCACCTGGTAACCCAAACTAACATAAGGTGGTGTCAGTAGTGAGGATGCGGACAGACCTTTTATATAAAAGCTCCATAAATCCCTTAGGCCGGTGCCTACTGACTTGTGCCCGTAGTATGGTGCTCCCATAGCGGGCATGGGTGTGGGCAGGCCCTTTAAATTCATTTTCATTCGATTTAAATAGGGGCACCTGGTAACCCAAAAAGAGGGCACTCTGTCGTTTTTCCTGAAAAGTTCAACATAGAAAGTATTCAGACCTTATTTTTTAAAAGCTCCATAAATCTTTTAGGTCGGTGGCCACTGACTTGTGCCCCTAGTATGGTGCTCCCATAGCGGGCATGGGTGTCTGCAGGTCATTTAAATTCGTTTTCATTCGATTTAAATAGGGGCACCTGGTAACCCAAAAAGAGGGCACTCTGTCGTTTTTCCTGAATAGTTCAACATAGAATATTTTCGGACTATTTTTGAAAAGCTCCATAAATCCCTTAGGCCGGTGCCTACTGACTTGGTCCCCTACTATGGTGCTCCCATATCGGGCATGGGTGTGGGCAGGCCCTTAAAAGTCATTTTCATTCGATTTAAATAGGGGCACCTGGTAACCCAAAAAGAGGGCACTCTGTCGTTTTTCCTGAATAGTTCAACATAGAATATTTTCGGACTATTTTTGAAAAGCTCCATAAATCCCTTAGGCCGGTGCCTACTGACTTGGTCCCCTACTATGGTGCTCCCATATCGGGCATGGGTGTGGGCAGGCCCTTAAAAGTCATTTTCATTCGATTTAAATAGGGGCACCTGGTAACCCAAAAAGAGGGCACTCTGTCGTTTTTCCTGAATAGTTCAACATAGAATATTTTCGGACTATTTTTGAAAAGCTCCATAAATCCCTTAGGCCGGTGCCTACTGACTTGGTCCCCTACTATGGTGCTCCCATATCGGGCATGGGTGTGGGCAGGCCCTTAAAAGTCATTTTCATTCGATTTAAATAGGGGCACCTGGTAACCCAAAAAGAGGGCACTCTGTCGTTTTTCCTGAATAGTTCAACATAGAATATTTTCGGACTATTTTTGAAAAGCTCCATAAATCCCTTAGGCCGGTGCCTACTGACTTGGTCCCCTACTATGGTGCTCCCATATCGGGCATGGGTGTGGGCAGGCCCTTAAAAGTCATTTTCATTCGATTTAAATAGGGGCACCTGGTAACCCAAAAAGAGGGCACTCTGTCGTTTTTCCTGAATAGTTCAACATAGAATATTTTCGGACTATTTTTGAAAAGCTCCATAAATCCCTTAGGCCGGTGCCTACTGACTTGGTCCCCTACTATGGTGCTCCCATATCGGGCATGGGTTTGGGCAGGCCCTTAAAAGTCATTTTCATTCGATTTAAATAGGGGCACCTGGTAACCCAAAAAGAGGGCACTCTGTCGTTTTTCCTGAATAGTTCAACATAGAATATTTTCGGACTATTTTTGAAAAGCTCCATAAATCCCTTAGGCCGGTGCCTACTGACTTGGTCCCCTACTATGGTGCTCCCATATCGGGCATGGGTGTGGGCAGGCCCTTAAAAGTCATTTTCATTCGATTTAAATAGGGGCACCTGGTAACCCAAAAAGAGGGCACTCTGTCGTTTTTCCTGAACAGTTCAACATAGAATATTTTCGGACTATTTTTGAAAAGCTCCATAAATCCCTTAGGCCGGTGCCTACTGACTTGGTCCCCTACTATGGTGCTCCCATATCGGGCATGGGTTTGGGCAGGCCCTTAAAAGTCATTTTCATTCGATTTAAATAGGGGCACCTGGTAACCCAAAAAGAGGGCACTCTGTCGTTTTTCCTGAATAGTTCAACATAGAATATTTTCGGACTATTTTTGAAAAGCTCCATAAATCTTTTAGGCCGGTGCCTACTGACTTGTGCCCGTAGTATGGTGCTCCCATATCGGGCATGGGTGTGGGCAGGCCCTTTAAATCCATTTTCATTCGATTTCTATAGCAGCACCTGGTAACCCAAACTAACATAAGGTGGTGTCAGTAGTGAGGATGCGGACAGACCTTTTATATAAAAGCTCCATAAATCCCTTAGGCCGGTGCCTACTGACTTGTGCCCGTAGTATGGTGCTCCCATAGCGGGCATGGGTGTGGGCAGGCCCTTTAAATTCATTTTCATTCGATTTAAATAGGGGCACCTGGTAACCCAAAAAGAGGGCACTCTGTCGTTTTTCCTGAAAAGTTCAACATAGAAAGTATTCAGACCTTATTTTTTAAAAGCTCCATAAATCTTTTAGGCCGGTGGCCACTGACTTGTGCCCCTAGTATGGTGCTCCCATAGCGGGCATGGGTGTCTGCAGGTCATTTAAATTCGTTTTCATTCGATTTAAATAGGGGCACCTGGTAACCCAAAAAGAGGGCACTCTGTCGTTTTTCCTGAATAGTTCAACATAGAATATTTTCGGACTATTTTTGAAAAGCTCCATAAATCCCTTAGGCCGGTGCCTACTGACTTGGTCCCCTACTATGGTGCTCCCATATCGGGCATGGGTGTGGGCAGGCCCTTAAAAGTCATTTTCATTCGATTTAAATAGGGGCACCTGGTAACCCAAAAAGAGGGCACTCTGTCGTTTTTCCTGAATAGTTCAACATAGAATATTTTCGGACTATTTTTGAAAAGCTCCATAAATCCCTTAGGCCGGTGCCTACTGACTTGGTCCCCTACTATGGTGCTCCCATATCGGGCATGGGTGTGGGCAGGCCCTTAAAAGTCATTTTCATTCGATTTAAATAGGGGCACCTGGTAACCCAAAAAGAGGGCACTCTGTCGTTTTTCCTGAATAGTTCAACATAGAATATTTTCGGACTATTTTTGAAAAGCTCCATAAATCCCTTAGGCCGGTGCCTACTGACTTGGTCCCCTACTATGGTGCTCCCATATCGGGCATGGGTGTGGGCAGGCCCTTAAAAGTCATTTTCATTCGATTTAAATAGGGGCACCTGGTAACCCAAAAAGAGGGCACTCTGTCGTTTTTCCTGAATAGTTCAACATAGAATATTTTCGGACTATTTTTGAAAAGCTCCATAAATCCCTTAGGCCGGTGCCTACTGACTTGGTCCCCTACTATGGTGCTCCCATATCGGGCATGGGTGTGGGCAGGCCCTTAAAAGTCATTTTCATTCGATTTAAATAGGGGCACCTGGTAACCCAAAAAGATGGCACTCTGTCGTTTTTCCTGAATAGTTCAACATAGAATATTTTCGGACTATTTTTGAAAAGCTCCATAAATCCCTTAGGCCGGTGCCTACTGACTTGGTCCCCTACTATGGTGCTCCCATATCGGGCATGGGTGTGGGCAGGCCCTTAAAAGTCATTTTCATTCGATTTAAATAGGGGCACCTGGTAACCCAAAAAGAGGGCACTCTGTCGTTTTTCCTGAATAGTTCAACATAGAATATTTTCGGACTATTTTTGAAAAGCTCCATAAATCTTTTAGGCCGGTGCCTACTGACTTGTGCCCGTAGTATGGTGCTCCCATATCGGGCATGGGTGTGGGCAGGCCCTTTAAATTCATTTTCATTCGATTTCTATAGCAGCACCTGGTAACCCAAACTAACATAAGGTGGTGTCAGTAGTGAGGATGCGGACAGACCTTTTATATAAAAGCTCCATAAATCCCTTAGGCCGGTGCCTACTGACTTGTGCCCGTAGTATGGTGCTCCCATAGCGGGCATGGGTGTGGGCAGGCCCTTTAAATTCATTTTCATTCGATTTAAATAGGGGCACCTGGTAACCCAAAAAGAGGGCACTCTGTCGTTTTTCCTGAAAAGTTCAACATAGAAAGTATTCAGACCTTATTTTTTAAAAGCTCCATAAATCTTTTAGGCCGGTGGCCACTGACTTGTGCCCCTAGTATGGTGCTCCCATAGCGGGCATGGGTGTCTGCAGGTCATTTAAATTCGTTTTCATTCGATTTAAATAGGGGCACCTGGTAACCCAAAAAGAGGGCACTCTGTCGTTTTTCCTGAATAGTTCAACATAGAATATTTTCGGACTATTTTTGAAAAGCTCCATAAATCCCTTAGGCCGGTGCCTACTGACTTGGTCCCCTACTATGGTGCTCCCATATCGGGCATGGGTGTGGGCAGGCCCTTAAAAGTCATTTTCATTCGATTTAAATAGGGGCACCTGGTAACCCAAAAAGATGGCACTCTGTCGTTTTTCCTGAATAGTTCAACATAGAATATTTTCGGACTATTTTCGAAAAGCTCCATAAATCCCTTAGGCCGGTGCCTACTGACTTGGTCCCCTACTATGGTGCTCCCATATCGGGCATGGGTGTGGGCAGGCCCTTAAAAGTCATTTTCATTCGATTTAAATAGGGGCACCTGGTAACCCAAAAAGAGGGCACTCTGTCGTTTTTCCTGAATAGTTCAACATAGAATATTTTCGGACTATTTTTGAAAAGCTCCATAAATCCCTTAGGCCGGTGCCTACTGACTTGGTCCCCTACTATGGTGCTCCCATATCGGGCATGGGTGTGGGCAGGCCCTTAAAAGTCATTTTCATTCGATTTAAATAGGGGAACCTGGTAACCCAAAAAGAGGGCACTCTGTCGTTTTTCCTGAATAGTTCAACATAGAATATTTTCGGACTATTTTTGAAAAGCTCCATAAATCCCTTAGGCCGGTGCCTACTGACTTGGTCCCCTACTATGGTGCTCCCATATCGGGCATGGGTGTGGGCAGGCCCTTAAAAGTCATTTTCATTCGATTTAAATAGGGGCACCTGGTAACCCAAAAAGAGGGCACTCTGTCGTTTTTCCTGAAAAGTTCAACATAGAAAGTATTCAGACCTTATTTTTTAAAAGCTCCATAAATCTTTTAGGCCGGTGGCCACTGACTTGTGCCCCTAGTATGGTGCTCCCATAGCGGGCATGGGTGTCTGCAGGTCATTTAAATTCGTTTTCATTCGATTTAAATAGGGGCACCTGGTAACCCAAAAAGAGGGCACTCGGTCGTTTTTCCTGAATAGTTCAACATAGAATATTTTCGGACTATTTTTGAAAAGCTCCATAAATCCCTTAGGCCGGTGCCTACTGACTTGGTCCCCTACTATGGTGCTCCCATATCGGGCATGGGTGTGGGCAGGCCCTTAAAAGTCATTTTCATTCGATTTAAATAGGGGCACCTGGTAACCCAAAAAGAGGGCACTCTGTCGTTTTTCCTGAATAGTTCAACATAGAATATTTTCGGACTATTTTTGAAAAGCTCCATAAATCCCTTAGGCCGGTGCCTACTGACTTGGTCCCCTACTATGGTGCTCCCATATCGGGCATGGGTGTGGGCAGGCCCTTAAAAGTAATTTTCATTCGATTTAAATAGGGGCACCTGGTAACCCAAAAAGAGGGCACTCTGTCGTTTTTCCTGAATAGTTCAACATAGAATATTTTCGGACTATTTTTGAAAAGCTCCATAAATCCCTTAGGCCGGTGCCTACTGACTTGGTCCCCTACTATGGTGCTCCCATATCGGGCATGGGTGTGGGCAGGCCCTTAAAAGTCATTTTCATTCGATTTAAATAGGGGCACCTGGTAACCCAAAAAGAGGCCACTCTGTCGTTTTTCCTGAATAGTTCAACATAGAATATTTTCGGACTATTTTCGAAAAGCTCCATAAATCCCTTAGGCCGGTGCCTACTGACTTGGTCCCCTACTATGGTGCTCCCATATCGGGCATGGGTGTGGGCAGGCCCTTAAAAGTCATTTTCATTCGATTTAAATAGGGGCACCTGGTAACCCAAAAAGAGGGCACTCTGTCGTTTTTCCTGAATAGTTCAACATAGAATATTTTCGGACTATTTTTGAAAAGCTCCATAAATCCCTTAGGCCGGTGCCTACTGACTTGGTCCCCTACTATGGTGCTCCCATATCGGGCATGGGTGTGGGCAGGCCCTTAAAAGTCATTTTCATTCGATTTAAATAGGGGCACCTGGTAACCCAAAAAGAGGGCACTCTGTCGTTTTTCCTGAATAGTTCAACATAGAATATTTTCGGACTATTTTTGAAAAGCTCCATAAATCCCTTAGGCCGGTGCCTACTGACTTGGTCCCCTACTATGGTGCTCCCATATCGGGCATGGGTGTGGGCAGGCCCTTAAAAGTCATTTTCATTCGATTTAAATAGGGGCACCTGGTAACCCAAAAAGAGGGCACTCTGTCGTTTTTCCTGAATAGTTCAACATAGAATATTTTCGGACTATTTTTGAAAAGCTCCATAAATCCCTTAGGCCGGTGCCTACTGACTTGGTCCCCTACTATGGTGCTCCCATATCGGGCATGGGTGTGGGCAGGCCCTTAAAAGTAATTTTCATTCGATTTAAATAGGGGCACCTGGTAACCCAAAAAGAGGGCACTCTGTCGTTTTTCCTGAATTGTTCAACATAGAATATTTTCGGACTATTTTTGAAAAGCTCCATAAATCCCTTAGGCCGGTGCCTACTGACTTGGTCCCCTACTATGGTGCTCCCATATCGGGCATGGGTGTGGGCAGGCCCTTAAAAGTCATTTTCATTCGATTTAAATAGGGGCACCTGGTAACCCAAAAAGAGGCCACTCTGTCGTTTTTCCTGAATAGTTCAACATAGAATATTTTCGGACTATTTTCGAAAAGCTCCATAAATCCCTTAGGCCGGTGCCTACTGACTTGGTCCCCTACTATGGTGCTCCCATATCGGGCATGGGTGTGGGCAGGCCCTTAAAAGTCATTTTCATTCGATTTAAATAGGGGCACCTGGTAACCCAAAAAGAGGGCACTCTGTCGTTTTTCCTGAATAGTTCAACATAGAATATTTTCGGACTATTTTTGAAAAGCTCCATAAATCCCTTAGGCCGGTGCCTACTGACTTGGTCCCCTACTATGGTGCTCCCATATCGGGCATGGGTGTGGGCAGGCCCTTAAAAGTCATTTTCATTCGATTTAAATAGGGGCACCTGGTAACCCAAAAAGAGGGCACTCTGTCGTTTTTCCTGAATAGTTCAACATAGAATATTTTCGGACTATTTTTGAAAAGCTCCATAAATCCCTTAGGCCGGTGCCTACTGACTTGGTCCCCTACTATGGTGCTCCCATATCGGGCATGGGTGTGGGCAGGCCCTTAAAAGTCATTTTCATTCGATTTAAATAGGGGCACCTGGTAACCCAAAAAGAGGGCACTCTGTCGTTTTTCCTGAATAGTTCAGCATAGAATATTTTCGGACTATTTTTGAAAAGCTCCATAAATCCCTTAGGCCGGTGCCTACTGACTTGGTCCCCTACTATGGTGCTCCCATATCGGGCATGGGTGTGGGCAGGCCCTTAAAAGTCATTTTCATTCGATTTAAATAGGGGCACCTGGTAACCCAAAAAGAGGGCACTCTGTCGTTTTTCCTGAATAGTTCAACATAGAATATTTTCGGACTATTTTTGAAAAGCTCCATAAATCCCTTAGGCCGGTGCCTACTGACTTGGTCCCCTACTATGGTGCTCCCATATCGGGCATGGGTGTGGGCAGGCCCTTAAAAGTCATTTTCATTCGATTTAAATAGGGGCACCTGGTAACCCAAAAAGAGGGCACTCTGTCGTTTTTCCTGAAAAGTTCAACATAGAATATTTTCGGACTATTTTTGAAAAGCTCCATAAATCCCTTAGGCCGGTGCCCACTGACTTGTGCCCCTAGTATGGTGCTCCCATAACGGGCATGGGTGTCTGCAGGTCATTTAAATTCATTTTCATTCGATTTCAATAGCAGCACCTGGTAACCCAAAAATAATACCAGGTGCACTCATTCGATTTCAATAGGAGCACCTGGTAACCCAAAAGAGGGCACTTAGCCGTTTTTCCTGAGTAGTTCAACATAGAATATTTTCGGACCTTTTTTGAAAAGCTCCATAAATCCCTCAGGCCGGCCCCCACTGACTTGTGCCCATAGTATGGTGCTCCCATAGCGGGCATGGGTGTCTGCAGGCCATTTAAAATCATTTTCATTCGATTTCAATAGCAGCACCTGGTAACCCAAAAATAATACCAGGTGCACTCATTCGATTTCAATAGGAGCACCTGGTAACCCAAAAATAATACCAGGTGCACAGAAGGGAGGATGAGTACAGACATTTTTTAAAAGCTTCATAAATCACTCAGGCCGGCCCCAACTGACTTGGGTCCGCAGTATGGTTGTTCCATATAGGGTATTGAGGTATGTAGCCTATCTAAAATCATTTAAAACCATTATAAAAATATGCACCTGGTAACCCAAAAATAATACCAGGTGCACGGCAGTGGCACTCTGTCACTTTTTCGACCAATTCCCGAAATCTTGAAATAATGATAAAACATAATTCCCGATGGGCTAGATGCCCCAAATTTTGGCTCATACCCTCTCTCGTGATGGTCAACAGTTATCCACTGTAAAAAAAAAATCGGAACCATAGGAATCTATTGTACTGGCAAGTGATTTTTTTCCCCAAAACATTAAAACACGATTTTCTATTAAAATGTTTTATAGAAAAACGGTTATAATTAGATGAAAATGTTCGTCTATTTGTACCCTTTCGTGCAAAAAAAAACTCGACCAGATTGGAGTTGTATTTTTTGGGTTATTAACGTTTTAACGGTTTTAGTGTCCACAAACTTTTGGCAAAAAATCGGAGCACATTGAAATCTATCGATTGACACGCCTTTTTTCGATAATTCGGCCTGTCCGGCGATGACACACTCCCTGGTGGGTGGACCAGACAGGTACCGGCGCGATTTGAGAAACCTGACTTTTGACAACAGGACTTCCATGTCCTAGAGAATCGGCGGTGGTGGCAAACTGCTCAGTCCGATTAGGAAACGTGAAACGGACACGTTTGAGGGATGTGAGCCCCTCGGAACCATGGTCCCTTGGACCTTTTACCTCCGGCGACCGATTTAGGGTGATTCCCAACCCTTCGGCGCCCGATTTAGGGTGTTATTCCAGCCCTTCGGCGCCCGATTTAGGGTGTTTTTCCAACCCTTCGGGGCCCGATTTAGGGTGTTATTCCAACCCTTCGGCGCCCGATTTAGGGTGTTATTCCAACCCTTCGGCGCCCGATTTGTCCTAACTTTTGTTCCAAATGTCCCAGCTTGGTGGTGGGCGGATTTGGTTCACGTTGGGTCTCCATGGTTCTCCTCTGTTGTCCAGGTAGTTCAAGTTCTTCAGACCGATTTGCATTCGATATCCACCTGGGAGGGCACCTGGCGGCCGGCATACGTGCTGGTGTTCAGCCGGTGTGTTCCTCCCGCCCCATGTGGATTTGCCTCTATCGGGGGAGCCCCTTTCGTATACGGTTCACCCCGTATTTCGATATGCTTCAGCCGCGCACCGTCCGAGCGAGATCCAGCCGACCCGTCTGACCTAGTGGCCCTACATTGGTGTTCCGGTGCGGGGAGTGACCCACCCAGGCAGGGATGCATGAGGTGACGTTCATCCCGCAGCGCACCGGCGCCAGAGACACAATTTCTCAAACCCTGTCTTCACAAATATCTTCCCATATACTGACCCTTTGTGGCCTGGTTATGGTTGTGGTTACCCCGCGGTTCAGTTGATGGCCTTCCGTATGTCCCCCCGGATAGATAAGCGACCTCATGAGCGGTGCCCTGGCACCTATGGCACCTCCGGCCATGGGCAGTTCAGGGCGTCCCGCTGGCCGCACGGTGGATTGCAGGACAGGGTCACCTCTCGGAGGACCGGCTTCTGGACACCCAATTCGCTTGGCGCTCAGGTACAACATCTAATTGGGGAGTGGCTGATGATCCTGTCAGTAGCATATGCTTGTCTCTTGATTAAGCCATGCAAGTCTTATTACACACGGCCGGTACAGTGAAACTACGAATGGCTCATTAAATCAGTTATGATCCTTGGATCGCTCCAACGTTACTGGATAACTATGGCAATTCTAGAGCTAATACATGCCAACAAGCGCTGACCTCCGGGGATGCGTGCATTTATCAGATCCCTAACCCATACGACCGTTCCCAGGCCGTTTGGGGGAACTCTAGAATGTAAGCAAGATCTAAGGGATGAAAGGGAGGGCATGGAGGTGAAGGGAGGTCCGCTGGTCGGGCCTCTGCTGATCCTCGCATGTGGTACCGGGGCGCGAGTATGGAGGGACACTGCCGATGGTAGGCTAGCTGTGAGGTGGGACCCGCTGGTAGGGCCCCCCAGACCTTCTGGGCCTTTCCTGGCTAAGTTCCGATATGCTCGTGCCACGTTGTGCGGAGGATGTGAAGGAGTTGAAGAAAGTCAGGCGGTTGCGGGACCGAATCCTATCCACTTGATTACCAGGTATATGCTTCGATGCATATCACACCCCAGATGGTTCGAACTGGGTTAACAAAGACGAACACGCACATGTTACGCCAAGGACAAGTGTGGTAGAAGCAAAGCTTGGTGAGCGATAAGAGAGAGAACGGTAAAGCAAGAGAATGTCAGATAATAAAACCGACAGGGTGAAGAGTAACTACCGATCCAAGCATTGCTGGAAACGTAGCAGGTCGAGGATTTCCGGACCTGAGGGGGAGGAGGCTCCTCCTCGCAAATTAGTAATTTGCGAAAAAATATCCTTCCAGGATAAATCTCATGCCTCGGACCAAGAACTGCCCGATGAACCGATGGTGAGGGTAGACGCGGGCCGAGTGGCCCCTCAGTGTGTAGGCGAACTAAAGACACTCACCCCAGGATCAAAGGATGGGGTTGGTAGTGTCGTGAAGCCACCACAGCCTGTTCAAGCGGGTAAAAATGTCCCAACCAGCAGCTCAACAAAGAAAGAGGCACCAAGTACCCTGCTGATCTCTCTCCCCATCCAAGACCTGGGATGTGGGAAGTGTAAGGAGCGACTCAGGACCGTTGGGAGCGCGGTGAAGCACTATTCGGTGTTTCATTCAGCGGTCCTGGTGATCTTTGTGTGCCGAATGTGCGGGAAGTCAAGCGAGAATAGCCACTCCATCTCCTGTCATACCCCTAAGTGTAGGGGAAAGGCAGAGACCCGGATGGATTCTGACAACGGCCACGTGTGTGGACAATGTCAGGAAAGTTTTTCAACGGCTATGGGGCTGACTCAGCATAAAAGGCACAAACACATTGCTCTATATTGTAAGGATAGAGAGAGGGAGAGGTCTGCAAAAGTGACGGGAAAGATAGGTGTAACAGGAAGGTGGAGCGAGTGGGAAGTAAAAGAGATGGATAGATTGGGCGTGGAGCTGGTTGGGGCCAAGAACATCAATCAGCTGATCGCAGCTAGATTGGATAATGGAAGAACCGCCGAACAGGTGAGGGATAAAAGACGTAACATGAGACCTGGAAGGGGGCAGGGTGACACAATCAAGGAAGCTAACGATGAGAGGAATCTTATCGCATGGCTGTCTGAACCGGGGACACCGTTAACATCCCCTGACACTATCCGTGGGCTCCTCCGCGGTAAAATGAAGGGGGAGGCTACCAAAGACGGTGTCGTGATTGGAGAGGTCACATTGTCCCTAAGGGGGGTGGAGCAAGATCCAACCTTGCTCAATACGTCAGCCCTGGAATTACAACGGCTGCTGGGGAAGAGATCGGAATCCCGAGGTCGGCGGAACCCGTCAATAGTGAACAAGTCAAGGCTACCAAATGAAAGAAAAAAGGTTGTGAAGCCAGCGGGGTATGGATTGAGACAAAATCTATACAAGAACAATAGACCAAGGCTCGCAAAACTTATTCTAGATGGTAGAAAGAGAGGCGAGACGACCTCCCCATCACCTGAGATCGCTATGGCATTCAGGAAGCGATGGGAGACGTCTGAAGAGTATCGTGGACTTGGACAATTCAGGGCGTGGGGGGCTGCGGACAGCGGAGAGTTTCGATCACTTATTTCAGCAGCGGAAGTGACTGAAAACCTTAGGGCGATCAGGAACGGAACAGCGGCAGGGCCTGACGGTATAACGAAAAAGACTTTGCTCGAGTGGGACCCCACCGGTGCGAAACTGGCGGTGATGTTTTCTGTATGGTTGACGATGGGCACCCTGCCTGGGCCGTTTAAGGAGTGCAGAACCACTTTGATACCCAAGGTCGATGACCCGATTTTGCTCGCTCAGATGGCTGGGTGGAGACCGCTTACGATCGGGTCGGTGGTCTTGAGGCTATACTCTCGCATTCTGACGCACAGGCTGGCGCGGGCGTGTCCCATTAGCCCGCGACAGAGGGGATTTATTTCCTCACCTGGGTGTTCGGAAAACCTGATGATCTTGGGAGGTCTAATCGGGAAGTGCAGGGCCAAGGGTGAGATGATAGCCGTGGTGTTGGTGGATTTTGCGCGTGCGTTTGACTCAGTGAGCCACTCGCACATCCTGGAGGCGCTCAGGTGGAGAGGGCTCGACGAACATATCATCAGAATCGTGGGGGATTCGTACACCGACGTTACGACCACAATCCAAACAGATGGAGAGAGGTCTGCTCCCATCGAAGTGAGGGTAGGTGTCAAACAGGGAGATCCGATGTCTCCGCTGTTGTTCAATTTGGCGATTGACCCTATGATTGACACCCTTGAACGCCGCGGCAGTGGTTATAAGATGAGAGACAAGCAGATCACGGCGCTGGCGTTTGCCGATGATTTGGTCTTGGTCAGTAGTTCTTGGAACGGCATGGCGAGAAACATCAAAATTCTGGAAGAATTTTGTCGACTGACTGGGCTGAGGATTCAGCCTAAGAAGTGCCACGGGTTCCTGGCGCAGGGGATCCTGGGAGTGCGGACGATCAATCTTTGCGAGCCCTGGATAATGTGTGGAGAGGAACTACACATGGTCGGGCCGGAGGAGTCGGTCGCGTACCTGGGTCTGAGGGTGAGCCCGTGGTATGGCATTATGGAGCCAGAACCTGTCGAACGACTCCGTGACTGGATTAGGTCGATTGGGCGATCGTCGCTGAAGCCCTCACAGAGGGTGAAGATGTTGAATGCCTATGCTATCCCAAGGATGATCTACCAGGCTGATCATGGTGGGCTGGGGCAGAGAGTCCTGAGTGTTCTTGATGGTATGATCAGGAGCGCAGTGAAGGCATGGTTACATCTCCCGAAGTGTACCTGTGATGGGCTACTTTACTCGAGATGTCAGGATGGTGGTCTTGGCATAGCAAAGATGGCCCATCAAATCCCATCAACCCAAGCCAGGAGGGTCTACCGCTTATGGCACTCGGAAGATGCTATTACACGGTTAGTTACCCGCGAGACGATAGAACCGGAAGAGTATCTTGGGATGTGGCTGAGAGCCGGAGGGGATGAAACAAGTCTACCTCCCCTCGATGAGAGGGTAGAGGGACCTGTACACGGTACAGACCCCGCCGACTCGGTGAAGCTAGCAAACCCAGTCGCGCCGAAATGGAGGGAGAAGGAGTTCCTGAGGTGGCAGAACCTGACATCGCAAGGGATTGGGGTGCAGGCCTTTGGCAGGGACAAAAACAGCAATCACTGGTTGGCAAATCCTGAAACTTTAGGATCTAGAGAGCGCCACTATATTGCAGGTCTTCAGCTAAGGACCAACGTATACCCAACTCGCGAGGCCTTGTCTAGGGGAAGGGGAGATTTACCGAAAATCTGCCGCCTTTGCCTGTCAGCAACGGAGTCCTGCTCTCACATTCTAGGGCAATGCCCGGCAGTGAAGGATAGTCGCATCAGGCGGCATCATAAACTGTGCGACTTGTTAGCAGATGAAGCCGAAAGCGCTGGATGGAAGGTCACCAGAGAAATGTGCTGCAGGACCAGGGCCGGGGCACTGCGGCGCCCAGATCTGGTGTTTGTGAAAAATGATAGCGCTTTGGTGGTGGATGTAACAGTAAGATACGAGATGGCGTTTGATACGCTTAAGATGGCGAACGCGGAGAAAGTAGCGAGGTATACCCCGATTGCCCCGTATGTGAGAGCGGCACTCAAGGTAAGGAAGGCAAAGGTGTTTGGCTTCCCGCTTGGGGCTCGAGGTAAGTGGCCTGACGACAACGATCTGTTGCTTCGTGCCTTGGGCGTGAGTGCCGCAAGGAGGAAACAGTTGGCTCAACTGTTTAGCAGGAGAACTCTCCTGTACTCCCTGGATGTCCTTAGGGACTTCTACAGGGTTGATGGGGAGGCGGTGGACTCGGATGGTGAGAGCGACAGTAGCCATCCCTAGGCTAGGTGCCTTCAATGCCGTCCTGTGGACTCTGCCGGGGCGGGGGTCAGGACCATTCCAGCGGTCCAGTTGAACGCAACCCTAGCTTGCTAGGAGATCCATAGGAATTGGCCTATGGAACATCATGCCGTTGGAGTGTCTCCGCAGCTGGCTGGGAGATTACGACAACATTAAGGCATGGTGTATTGAGTGAACTCCTAGCTTCGGTTAGGAGTTGAGGGCCAAAGAGGGGCGGGTTGACTGGTACAACCTAGCCCACAGGACGAGGGTAGTAAGAAGATGTATACTAGACGAAGTATCATCTCGCCCGATGGTAGAATTCACCCATATTGGGTGAGAGGTGAGGGAAGGGGCCAGTTGGCCAGGGAGTGGAGTTAAGAGCGGTTGCTCTTTAAGTTAAGAGAGTTAAATCCTGGTTCAGCAGGTATTTAAGGATAAGAGAAGGAAGCCTGGGGGTTCAGTACCAGGAAGAAAGTCATGTTTGATGAATGGGCGAGTTAATTCCGAAGCCCAATGAGTTGTATATTATGGAGGCCGGTGGCGATAACCAATAAAAAGAATTTAGAATAGGAATAAAATAAAATAAAACAAAATTAATGTCAATAATCATTTTAAGCAATAGTGTTGATAGCTAGCGGGGGGGCCCTTTAAGGGTCCCCCCGAAACACTTTAATTGAAATTAGAATAAGCAGTAGATTTGATAGCTATAGCGGGGGGGCCCTTTAAGGGTCTCCCCGAAACACTTTAATTGGAAACTAGAATAAGGATAGATTTGATAGCTATAGCGGGGGGGCCCTTTAAGGGTCCCCCCGAAACACTTTAATTGGAAATAGAATAAGCTATAGTTTGATAGCAAATAGCGGGGGGGCCCTCTAAGGGTCTCCCCGAAACACTGTAATTGGAAACTAGAATAAGGATAGATTTGATGGGTATAGCGGGGGGGCCCTTTAAGGGTCTCCCCGAAACACTTTAATTGGTAAACTATAAGTACATTAGAGGGGATAGCTTTAGAGGGGGGGGGCACTGAATCGGAGGCTGCGTGGGGACTGAACTGCGGGGACCGGGGTTGTTATCGTCAGGAGTGAACGTGGATGTTCTGGCTCCGGGCGGTGGTGATCCATGGGCCCCGTAGGGAGGGCACTACGCAGTGCAGGTTATGGCCCTTGGCGGGTGAGGGCCGGGAGGTAAGGGAGCGACCCTCTAGTAGGGCCGCTGCAGCCCCTCCCGGCGCGAAGTCTGTCAGGGGCTGATCAAACTGTCGCGGGCGGACTGGTGCAGGAGGGTAGGGTAAGGGTCTGCATGTTATGCATGTGGGAACCGCCATGCCTTATCCTGGGAAGGCCGTCCGGGGCAGGGCGATCGGAGTCCACAGTAGGTACCGGCTGCGTTTGGTCCGAACTACGGGGCCGGTGTTTATCGCAGAGAGTGGGCGGAGAATCGGCTCGATGACGCTTTATTCCATGGGCCCCGGGGGAAAGTCAATACGCGGTGAAGGGCGTGGACCCTGGCGGGACAGATCCGTGAGGTAAGGGAGCGACCCCAAAGGGAAAGTGGGCCGCTTCAACCCCTACCGGTGAGGCAACCGTCGGGGGCCAAATCAAACTCGGGAGAGGCTGACTCAGGAGGGTATGGTAAGGGTCTATATGTTGACGCATGTAGGAACCGCCATGCCTTATCCTGGGTTGGGCAGGGTCGACTTGATGGGATTGTTGAGGACGGGCATTTGCTCCACCTCCTTCCCCCGGGCGCCCTACCTTTCCCTTCCCGTCTCGGCGGGGGGCACTGACTACTCAGGAGGGTATGGTAAGGGTCTATATGTTGACGCATATGGGAACCGCCGTGCCTTATCCGGTGTGGGCCAGGGTCGGCTTGGTGGGATTGATGAGGACGAGCATTTGCTCCACCTCCTTCCCCCGTGCGCCGTGGCTGCGCGTGAACTGAACTGCGGAGACCGGGGATTGTCACTGGTAAGAGTGGACGTGGAAGTCAGCTCGAGACGGTGGCGATGTCATGGGCACCGTAGGGATGGACACTGTGCAGCGCAGGATTGTGGCCCTTGGCGGGTTAGTGCCGGGAGGTAAGGGAGCGACCCTCTAGTAGGGCCGCTGCAACCCCTCGCGGTGCGACGTCCGTCAGGGGCCAATCAAACCGTCGCGGACGGGCTAATGCAGGAGGGTTGGGATTGGGCTCACTGGTGA
>NC_074683.1:56079620-56108426 GCF_029448725.1 Salvelinus fontinalis
GTAGCCCTCTATGCTTTAAAATTTCCCAGTCAGGGGTATGGCACCTGTGGCATCTGTGGAACGGCCAAATGCCAAATGCCAAATGCCAAATGCCAAATGCCAAATGCCACAGGGCAGTGCACACATAATGTTATCCCAGTCAGAGTGCCTCTTGCCCGGCATAGTATTTAATGTGTGTAGCCCCCCCTGCTTGCATAAAAATCACCCAGGCAGGGGTATGGCACCTATGGCATCTGTGGAACGGCCAAATGCCAAATGCCAAATGCCAAATGCCAAATGCCACAGGGCAGTGCACACATAATGTTATCCCAGTCAGAGTGCCTCTTGCCCGGCATAGTATTTAATGTGTATAGCCCTCTATGCTTTAAAATTACCCAGGCAGGGGTATGGCACCTATGGCATCTGTGGAACGGCCAAATGCCAAATGCCAAATGCCAAATGCCAGTGCACACATAATGTTATCCCAGTTATAGTGCCTCTTGCCCGGCATAGTATTTAATAAGTGTAGACCTGGATGCTTGCATTAAAATCACCCAGGCAGGGGTATGGCACCTATGGCATCTGTGTAACGGCCAAATGCCAAATGCCAAATGCCAAATGCCAAGTGCCAGTGTGCAGTGCACACATAATGTTATCCCAGTCAGAGTGCCTCTTGCCCGGCATAGTATTTAATGTGTGTAGCCCCCCCTGCTTGCATAAAAATCACCCAGGCAGGGGTATGGCACCTATGGCATCTGTGGAACGGCCAAATGCCAAATGCCAAATGCCACAGGGCAGTGCACACGTATGTTGTCCCAGTCAGAGTGCCTCTTGCCCGGCATACTTTTTTTTTTTTTAAATGCATTAACATTACCCAGACAGGGGTATGGCACCTTTTGGCATCTGTGGAACGGCCAAATGCCAAATGCCAAATGCCAAATGCCAAATGCCAAATGCCAAATGCCAAATGCCACAGGGCAGTGCACACGTATGTTGTCCCAGTCAGAGTGCCTCTTGCCCGGCATACTTTTTTTTTTTTTAAATGCATTAAAATTACCCAGACAGGGGTATGGCACCTTTTGGCATCTGTGGCACGGCATTTGGAATTCACGACCTTCTTAGTTTTAGGGCTTAGTTTGGGGGATTTGGCACTTGGTGAAGGGTTGTTTGGCACTTGGTGAAGGGCTGTTTGGCACTTGGTGAAGGGGCGTTTGGCACTTGGTGAAGGGGCGTTTGACACTTGTGGAAGTGGCATTGTGGTATGTGGAAGTGGCATGTGGAAGTGGCATTGTGGTATGTGGAAGTGGTATTGTGGCATGTGGCATGTGGCATCTGAGCTTATGGGCTCCAAGGGCAGTGCTCTATGAATTGAATCCCAGTCATAGTGCCTCTTGTCCGGCAAAGTATTTAATGTGTATAGCCCAGAAATATTTAAAAATTACCAGTGCATAGCTATGGGCCTTTGGGCACTTACAGCACCTATGGCACCTATTGGAATGCATTGTGCATTTTCATTCGATTGCAATAGGGGCACCTGGTAACCCAAAAGAGGGCACTCTGTCGTTTTTCCTTCATATTCCAACATAGAATATTTTCGGACTATTTTTGAAAAGCTCCATAAATCCATTAGGCCGGTGCCTACTGACTTGGGCCCCTACTATGATGCCGCCATATCGGGCATGGGCGTGGGCAGGCCCTTAAAAGTCGTTTTCCATTCGATTTCAATGCGGGCACCTGGTAACCCAAAAATAATACCAGGTGCACGGAGGGAGGGTAAGTCCAGACATTTTTTTGAAAAGCTCCATAAATCCCTTAGGCCGGTGCCTACTGACCTGGGCCCCTACTGTGATGCTCCCATATCGGGCATGGGCGTGGGCAAGCTATTAAAAGTCGTTTTCATGCAATTTCAATGCGGGCACCTGGTAACCCAAAAGTGGGCACTCTGTCGTTTTTCCAGCCTAGTTCAACATAGAATATTTTCGGACTTTTTTTGAAAAGCTCCATAAATCCATTAGGCCGGTGCCTACTGACTTGGGCCCCTACTATGATGCCGCCATATCGGGCATGGGCGTGGGCAGGCCCTTAAAAGTCGTTTTCCATTCGATTTCAATGCGGGCACCTGGTAACCCAAAAATAATACCAGGTGCACGGGTGGAGGGTAAGTCCAGACATTTTTTTGAAAAGCTCCATAAATCCCTTAGGCCGGTGCCTACTGACTTGGGCCCCTACTATGATGCCGCCATATCGGGCATGGGCGTGGGCAGGCCCTTAAAAGTCGTTTTCCATTCGATTTCAATGCGGGCACCTGGTAACCCAAAAATAATACCAGGTGCACGGAGGGAGGGTAAGTCCAGACATTTTTTTGAAAAGCTCCATAAATCCATTAGGCCGGTGCCTACTGACTAGGGCCCCTACTATGATGCCGCCATATCGGGCATGGGCGTGGGGAAGCTATTAAAAGTCGTTTTCATGCAATTTCAATGCGGGCACCTGGTAACCCAAAAGTGGGCACTCTGTCGTTTTTCCAGCCTAGTTCAACATAGAATATTTTCGGACTTTTTTTGAAAAGCTCCATAAATCCATTAGGCCGGTGCCTACTGACTTGGGCCCCTACTATGATGCCGCCATATCGGGCATGGGCGTGGGCAGGCCCTTAAAAGTCGTTTTCCATTCGATTTCAATGCGGGCACCTGGTAACCCAAAAATAATACCAGGTGCACGGAGGGTAAGTCCAGACATTTTTCTGAAAAGCTCCATAAATCTTTTAGGCCGGTGCCTACTGACTTGTGCCCGTAGTATGATGCTCCCATATCGGGTATTGAGGTATGTAGCCTATCTAAAATCATTTAAAACCATTATAAAAATATGCACCTGGTAACCCAAAAATAATACCAGGTGCACGGCAGTGGCACTCTGTCACTTTTTCGACCAATTCCCGAAATATTGAAATAATGATAAAAAATCTTTCCCGATGGGCTAGATGCCCCAAATTTTGGCTCATACCCTCTCTCGTGATGGTCAACAGTTATCCACTGTAAAAAAAAAAACGGAACCATAGGAATTTCTTGTACTGGCAATCGATTTTTTTCACCACAACATTAAAACACGATTTTCTATTAAAATGTTTTATAGAAAAACGGTTATAATTAGATGAAACTGTTCGTCTATTTGTACCCTTTCGTGCAAAAAAAACCTCAACCAGATTGGAGTTGTATTTTTTGAGTTATTAACGGTTCTAACGGTTTTCGTGTCCACAAACTTTTGTCAAAAAATCGGAGCACATTGACACCTATCGATTGACACGCCTTTTTTCGATAATTCAGCCTGTCCGGCGATGACACACTCCCTGGTGGGTGGACCAGACAGGTACCGGCGCGATTTTAGAAACCTGGCTTTTGACAACAAGACTTCCATGTCCTAGACAATCGGCGGTGGTGGCAAACTGCTCAGTCCGATTATAAAACGTGAAACGGACACGTTTGAGGGATGTGAGCCCCTCGGAACCATGGTCCATTGGACCTTATACCGCCGGCGACCGATTTAGGGTGTATTCCAACCCTTCGGCGCCCGAATATAGGGTGTTATTCCAGCCCTTCGGCGCCCGAATATAGGGTGTTATTCCAACCCTTCGGCGCCCGTGGTTCACATTTGGGTCTCCATGGTTGTCCTCTGTTGTCAATCGCTTTAAAGTTCTTCTGACTGATTTGAAATCGTGTTCCACCTGGGAGGGCACCTGGCGGCCGGCTATCTAAGCTGGTGTTCAGTCGGTGTTGTTCCTCCCGCCCCATGTGGAATGGCTTCTATCGGGGGAGCCCCTTTCGGATTCGGTTTACCCCCTATTCCGATAAGCTCCAGCCGCGCACCGTTCGAGCGAGATCCAGCCGACCCGTCTGACCTAGTGGCCCTACATTGGTGTTCCGGTGCGGGGAGTGACCCACCCAGGCAGTGATGCATGAGGTGACGTTCACCCCGCAACGCACCGGCTCCAAGAGACACAATTTCTCAAACCCTGTCTTCACAAATATCTTCCCATATACTGACCCTTTGTGGCCTGGTTATGGTTGTGGTTACCCCGCGGTTCAGTTGATGGCCTTCCGAATATGCCTTCCGGCTAGACGAGCGGCGACCTCAGCGGATGCGTGCATTTTCCAGAACCTAAACCCTACCATCGGGCCAACGGGCCGTCTAGGGGGACCAGCTCTAATTAGCCCCGAATCAGATGTACCAGGGAGGGGACCTGGCGGCCGGCATTCGTGCTGGTGTTCAGCTGGCAATCTTCCTCCTGCCCCTGTACACTGGGATAACGATCGGGAGAGCCCCATGGTTCAGTTGATGGCCATCCGGAATAGCCCTCCGACATAGCCCTCCGGCATAGCCCTCCGGCTAGACAAGCGACCTCTCGAGCGGTGCCCCGGCACCTGTGGCACATCCGGCCATGGGCAGTTCAGGGCGTCCCGCTGGGCGCACGGTGGATTGCACCAGGTCCTCCTCCCTGACGGGATAGGACTGGTTCCTGGTCGTTCTTTGCTTAGTGCGCCCAGGTACAACATCTATGTTGTGAGTGGCTACCTGGTTGATCCTGCCAGTAGCATATGCTTGTCTCAAAGATTAAGCCATGCAAGTCTAAGTACACACGGCCGGTACAGTGAAACTGCGAATGGCTCATTAAATCAGTTATGGTTCCTTTGATCGCTCCAACGTTACTTGGATAACTGTGGCAATTCTAGAGCTAATACATGCCAACGAGCGCTGACCTCCGGGGATGCGTGCATTTATCAGACCCAAAACCCATGCGGGCCAATCTCGGTTGCCCCGGCCGCTTTGGTGACTCTAGATAACCTCGAGCCGATCGCGCGCCCTTTGTGGCGGTGACGTCTCATTCGAATGTCTGCCCTATCAACTTTCGATGGTACTTTCTGTGCCTACCATGGTGACCACGGGTAACGGGGAATCAGGGTTCGATTCCGGAGAGGGAGCCTGAGAAACGGCTACCACATCCAAGGAAGGCAGCAGGCGCGCAAATTACCGGTGCACAGAAAAGTGCCAGGAGCCCAAGTCCGGAGGCCCAGAGAGAGAGTGGGCAGGCAGGCAGACTAAAGAAGGTGGTGACCCGGGTGTAAGGTACCACAGGCACCTGGTAACCCAGGTGGGTGTACTTCATGAGCGGAAAGTTACATGGTTACCAGGTGCACTTAGTCAGTTTAGGGTTACCAGGTGCACAGAAAAGTGCCAGGAGCCATAGTCCGGAGGCCCAGAGAGAGAGAGAGGGCAGGCAGACTAAAGAAGGTGGTGGCCCGGGTGTAAGGTACCACAGGCACCTGGTAACCCAGTTGAGTGTACTTAAACCATGAGCGGAAAGCTACATGGTTACCAGGTGCACGAGGTCCGTTTCGGGTTACCAGGTGCACGCAGTCCGTTTTGGGTTACCAGGTGCACGAGGTCCGTAACGGCGGGACTATAGACTTTAGTGCCCGAGGAGGGGTGCTTAAGTGTGGGTGCCCTGGTTCGCCTGGTGTGCAAGGTTGTGGAGGTGGATGTGTCCCCGGCTGTCAGTCATGCCCAGAGAGAGGGGTGTTGACCCGGGTAGTGAGTGAAGGCCTATAGCCCTGGAGGTCCGTATCTCCAGGGGATAAGCTGTACTCTCACGTCCGTATACATGTATGTTGACCCGGGTAGTGAGTGAAGGCCTATAGCCCTGGAGGTCCAAAGTTCCACTGTCCTTAAGGGGGGCAGAGCAGTCAGCCTCTTTGGAGGTTGGCTGCTCTGTCCCCCTTTTTTTTGGCCCATTTTCCCATCACCATTTCCCCATCAATCTTCAGCAAAGCTCTGCCATTGATGTCCATTGTGTTCCCAGGCCCCAATGCCTAAAATCAGCTTACCCTATCCAATGACGCCATCTTCTGGACAATCGCAGGTGGTTCGGGAATGATGTTCAAATTTTATCCCAGTCAAAGTGCCTCTTGCCCGGCATAGTATTTAATGTGTATAGCCCTGAAATCCTATGCAATTACCATCATATGGCACTTATGTAAGTGCCAAGTGCCAAGTGCCACAGGGTAGTGCACACATAATTTTACCCCAGTCATAGTGCCTCTAGCCCGGCATAGTATTTAATGTGTATAGCCCTGAAATCCTATGCAATTACCATCATATGGCACTTATGTAAGTGCCAAGTGCCAAGTGCCACAGGGTAGTGCACACATAATTTTACCCCAGTCAAAGTGCCTCTTAACCGGCATAGTATTTAATGTGTATAGCCCTGAAATCCTATGCAATTACCATCATATGGCACTTATGTAAGTGCCAAGTGCCAAGTGCCACAGGGTAGTGCACACATAATTTTACCCCAGTCATAGTGCCTCTAGCCCGGCATAGTATTTAATGTGTATAGCCCTGAAATCCTATGCAATTACCCACAAAATTGTATCCCATTCAAAGTGCCTCTAGCCCGGCATAGTATTTAATGTGTATAGCCCTGAAATCCTATGCAATTACCATCATATGGCACTTATGTAAGTGCCAAGTGCCAAGTGCCAAGTGCCACAGGGTAGTGCACACATAATTTTACCCCAGTCATAGTGCCTCTAGCCCGGCATAGTATTTAATGTGTATAGCCCTGAAATCCTATGCAATTACCCACCCAAAGTGCTTCTAGCTTACCCTATCCAATGTTGCCATCATGTGGCCAATCACAGGATGGTTCGGGAATGATGTTCTAGCCCGGCATATTATTTCATGAAATCCTATGCAATTACCATTCCGTTCTAGCCCGGCATAGTATTTCATGAAATCCTATGCAATTACCATTCTATGACACTTATGGAAGTGCCAAGTGGCTCCATGGGCAGTGCACACGTAATTGTATCCCAGTCAAAGTGCCTCTAGCCCGGCATAGTATTTAATGTGTATAGCCCTAGGAATTTCGGCATTTTGGCATTTTGGCATTAACAACGACCTTGTTAGGGTTAGGGTTAGGTTTAGGGTTAGGGTTAGGGTTAGGGGTTAGGGGTTAGGGGTAGGTTCAAGGAAAAACAGACGAATCTGATATGCACTGGCACAGGCAACCCCTTTAGGATAAATGGTTTAGACTATTGTATCCAATACTTTCATGACTAGAGATCCCAGTAACCGTCCCAATTAGGGTAGGTGTTGGATCATTGTGGCCAACAAACAAATCAAGACAATAAGAATACTCAAATATGTATAAATAAAAAGATGTGTTTAAACAAAGGACCAAAACCAGGATTTACAATTATAATCTAAATAAGATATCCAGGATTTACAATTATAATCTAAATAAGATATAGGTTAAGAACCGGGGATTCCAAATTAAGAAATAGAGGCCAGGGGCTCAACTCAGGGCTATGGTCTAAGATTTAAGATTAGGCCTGAGGGTCCAGGTTAGGGTTGGAAATTAGGGTTACGACTTGGGAACTGGGGGCAAAGGTGAGAGTTCAGGTTAAGTTACGGTTGGGTTTAGAATTAGAGTATAGGTCAGGATTAGAATAGGATCAAGTATGGAGGGAAAAAAAGGTTAAGGTTAGGCATGAAGATCTCGGGGTTAAGGTTAGGATTAAGATTAGGGTTAGGCTTAGGCTTAGAGTATAGGTCCAGAAACCTAAGATCAAGTATGGGGGAGCAAGGGTTAAGGTTAGGCATGAATATCTCAGGGTTAAGGTTAGAGTTTTACGGTAAGGAGAACCACCCAATAAACTAACAAACAAATAAATGAATAACTAAGAAAAAACACACATAAGTGTTTGCAGGCAATGGCTATTTAACCATGTAAAAATCATACCACACTGGAAAATAGAAGTGCTTTAAACTCAATAAGTGCTATAGAAATCTCCACAAAAATCTCCAAACAATACATGCATTAAAATCATGCCACACGGCCAAAAAAACTTTTTTTCAAAAGTATAAAATTAAGTGCCATCGTATTCATAGTCCGTATACAAACAATATAAAAATAAAAATAAATTGACATTTGAAATAGGGGCTCTCCCACCATACCCTACTACCTCCCCCACCCAATCCTCCATGTCACTGTCCTGGAACGGCCCCTTCCCATCAGGAAAATAAGCCAAAATAAATTTAGTATTTTTCATTTAATATTTTTCATTCAGACCCTTAGGATCTATTGTATTGAGACGCGCAATCCAAATTCTTTCCCTCCCCCGTCGTTGTGTCCTGGGCCAGCTCCCATTTGTTTCCAGCCCATGTATCAAAACCCTGTTCTCCCCCTACATGTTTAAATTATCCAGCCAAGAATTAAAGATCATATTTGCTGTTTCAGATGTCCAATGTACTGGATCACGTGGCAGTGTGTGAAACCTAAGTTTACTTATCTCAGGTAGATAGTTACATTGCTCTAGGATTTTTTGGTTAAGTTGGTCCAAGAGTGACTGTTGTTGTTTGTCTAATCTGTCTGAATAGTTAATGATGGGCACGTAGAGTATGGCATTCGGAAATTTACTTTCCGCCATTTTTAGCAGTTGTTGAAGTTGCTTCCAGGAGGTCAACGCTAGCTGTTTCGCCAGACAATTGTTTAAACCCCCCGATAGTACCACCTTCTCCACTATTGGGTGTTGTTCTAACTTTTCTACTACCAATTTTAGATGGTGGAATGTAGCACCAGGGAAGCTATCTGCCTGCACTCTAGGGTCAGTAAATCTAGGTATCCGTGAGATATTAGAGTCTCCAATTATCACAATTGGTTTTTTAATTGTCAGTTCCCAATCCCAAATTTTCCTAATAGAATTTGGGTGTCTAACTGGTTCAACGGAGATAAAAATAGGCTCCCTGGCAGGTAGATTAATCACTGGGGAAGAAGAAACTCCTGGATTCACTTCGGCTGTAACAGATCCCAATGTTTTACTCTGACCTGGTTCAGCAGATGGTAGCCCCGAAGAGAACAGCAGCGGGAGGACCGGAGCGGCCGCCACGTGGGACTCCCCGGGGGGCTCAGACAAGGACTTATTCAAGGAAGATTCCGTTTTGTCGTCACTTATCGTCATATGTTCATCCCCCTCCCGGGTCCCAAGGGCAGCCCCACACGGGTCCCGCTCCCCTCCAACTCCGGGGACCTCCTGGCCAGAGTCAGATAGAGAGGAAATAGTATTACTGCATGTTAAAATAACATTACTATATAAGAGCCTCTTAGGGCTATGAACCAAAGCAGCATTCACCTGTGTTTGTTTCCCAATATCCACCCCACCTGGCACTAGCTCTGTGGTTAGTGGGTCTCCAGCAAGTACTTGGGGTCTCGGGGAATGTATATCAGCCATGACTAGACTAGTTTTCCCCTGTCCCAGCTCTAGAGCTGGTAGACTGGGAGGCCTCCTAGGGGGGCTCCGTTTAGAAGTGTTTTTAGTGCCACCATTAACTAGTCCACTGGCCGGCCTACCATTTCCCATTCCCCCCCCATTACTGGGAGCTGGACACAGGACCGCGGACAAGGGCGGAAGAGCCTCCATAGTCAGCTGGCCTGGGTCTACCACCTCACTAGCACTCACACTGGTCTTAGGAAGCATCGCCTGTAATGTTGTCACTGAAGACTGAGTGAATTTACGCTTGTATCTGGCCCTTGCCCAAGCAACCGCTCGCTCAAAGGAATTATTATCAAAACTCCCCACCTCCAGTAATCCCGCTGTCAAAACTGAGTCATAATGGTCCACTAAAATGCACATATTGGTGTCCATCCAGTGGTCCGTATTTTCCTTGACCAGTGCTAGGGTGGTTAAATTGGGTGAGGAAGGTTTGATAAAAGCTGTAAGCCTAACCACCTGTTTCATCATGCCAGGCGGAAAGGATCTGGTCCTTTGCAATTCAGTTAGAATTTCCGCATGGTGGATAGCTTGTAATAGTTTAAAATATTGTTTGGTTAATTTAGGGTCGAAAGAGGTTTTGGAAATGTCTGGGCCTAGGGTAGGTGTATTCTCCCCCAATACTATAGAATGGGCCAGAGGCCCAAACCGATTTCCTCTAGGAAATATCATCCTCCCCCACCATAAAAAATACCACTAAAATAGCCGTACCCAACGGTATTCTCAACTGAGCCTCCCCTATATCCACGGCCGTTTTTTCTAAAAAGAACCACCTAAAACTAAAGAGAAAAAAATCACATTTTCATAAAAAAAAAAAAAAAAATCACATTTTCATAAAAAACACCAAACATAAAACATGTAAACAATTAACATCATGAAGGTCCCTAGATGTTGTGCTATCCACACCTACTTTGGTGGTAGTTCACCAAACAAAGAAGATGGTCCATAAAATTAGCAATGCTCAAAGATAAAAGGTTAAAAGGTTAAGAGATTAAAAAAAGTCCTTCACCTTAATCCTCTGTTTCAGTCTTTGTACTCACTGGTACTTGCTTTTCGAGTGCATTTAGTCCAGGAGGCCTTCATACGTAGGTTCCATAGCTGTTGTTTGTATGGTTTATGAAGCAGGACATCTGTCAAAAGGAGCTTTCAAAAAGTTTGTTAAAAAAACACAGAGAAAACAAACAAAGACCTGACGTTTCAGCCGCATGGCTTTCTTCAGAGGTAATAAGTAATCACTAACACCTGTGTTAATATGGGGGATTTGAGGGGGCGGATCCATTCTCCCAAGGCACATGTATGGCTTAGTCCTCTGTCCATCGCCCCCATTCTCCTCCCATCAACCATCCCAATTAGGGTAGGTGTTGGATCATTGTGACCAACAAACAAATCAAGACAACAAGAACACTAAAAACAATTCAGTCAGAGAAGTCTTTTAAACAAACCAAATAATGTATAAAATGCCAGGCGCGGGCTAGGTTAGGTTCAAGGAAAAACAGACGAATCTGATATGCACTGGCACAGGCAACCCCTTTAGGATAAATGGTTTAGACTATTGTATCCAATACTTTCATGACTAGAGATCCCAGTAACCGTCCCAATTAGGGTAGGTGTTGGATCATTGTGGCCAACAAACAAATCAAGACAATAAGAATACTCAAATATGTATAAATAAAAAGATGTGTTTAAACAAAGGACCAAAACCAGGATTTACAATTATAATCTAAATAAGATATCCAGGATTTACAATTATAATCTAAATAAGATATAGGTTAAGAACCGGGGATTCCAAATTAAGAAATAGAGGCCAGGGGCTCAACTCAGGGCTATGGTCTAAGATTTAAGATTAGGCCTGAGGGTCCAGGTTAGGGTTGGAAATTAGGGTTACGACTTGGGAACTGGGGGCAAAGGTGAGAGTTCAGGTTAAGTTACGGTTGGGTTTAGAATTAGAGTATAGGTCAGGATTAGAATAGGATCAAGTATGGAGGGAAAAAAAGGTTAAGGTTAGGCATGAAGATCTCGGGGTTATAAGGTTAGGATTAAGATTAGGGTTAGGCTTAGGCTTAGAGTATAGGTCCAGAAACCTAAGATCAAGTATGGGGGAGCAAGGGTTAAGGTTAGGCATGAATATCTCAGGGTTAAGGTTAGAGTTTTACGGTAAGGAGAACCACCCAATAAACTAACAAACAAATAAATGAATAACTAAGAAAAAACACACATAAGTGTTTGCAGGCAATGGCTATTTAACCATGTAAAAATCATACCACACTGGAAAATAGAAGTGCTTTAAACTCAATAAGTGCTATAGAAATCTCCACAAAAATCTCCAAACAATACATGCATTAAAATCATGCCACACGGCCAAAAAAACTTTTTTTCAAAAGTATAAAATTAAGTGCCATCGTATTCATAGTCCGTATACAAACAATATAAAAATAAAAATAAATTGACATTTGAAATAGGGGCTCTCCCACCATACCCTACTACCTCCCCCACCCAATCCTCCATGTCACTGTCCTGGAACGGCCCCTTCCCATCAGGAAAATAAGCCAAAATAAATTTAGTATTTTTCATTTAATATTTTTCATTCAGACCCTTAGGATCTATTGTATTGAGACGCGCAATCCAAATTCTTTCCCTCCCCCGTCGTTGTGTCCTGGGCCAGCTCCCATTTGTTTCCAGCCCATGTATCAAAACCCTGTTCTCCCCCTACATGTTTAAATTATCCAGCCAAGAATTAAAGATCATATTTGCTGTTTCAGATGTCCAATGTACTGGATCACGTGGCAGTGTGTGAAACCTAAGTTTACTTATCTCAGGTAGATAGTTACATTGCTCTAGGATTTTTTGGTTAAGTTGGTCCAAGAGTGACTGTTGTTGTTTGTCTAATCTGTCTGAATAGTTAATGATGGGCACGTAGAGTATGGCATTCGGAAATTTACTTTCCGCCATTTTTAGCAGTTGTTGAAGTTGCTTCCAGGAGGTCAACGCTAGCTGTTTCGCCAGACAATTGTTTAAACCCCCCGATAGTACCACCTTCTCCACTATTGGGTGTTGTTCTAACTTTTCTACTACCCCTTTTAGATGGTGGAATGTAGAACCAGGGAAGCTATCTGCCTGCACTCTAGGGTCAGTAAATCTAGGTATCCGTGAGATATTAGAGTCTCCAATTATCACAATTGGTTTTTTAATTGTCAGTTCCCAATCCCAAATTTTCCTAATAGAATTTGGGTGTCTAACTGGTTCAACGGAGATAAAAATAGGCTCCCTGGCAGGTAGATTAATCACTGGGGAAGAAGAAACTCCTGGATTCACTTCGGCTGTAACAGATCCCAATGTTTTACTCTGACCTGGTTCAGCAGATGGTAGCCCCGAAGAGAACAGCAGCGGGAGGACCGGAGCGGCCGCCACGTGGGACTCCCCGGGGGGCTCAGACAAGGACTTATTCAAGGAAGATTCCGTTTTGTCGTCACTTATCGTCATATGTTCATCCCCCTCCCGGGTCCCAAGGGCAGCCCCACACGGGTCCCGCTCCCCTCCAACTCCGGGGACCTCCTGGCCAGAGTCAGATAGAGAGGAAATAGTATTACTGCATGTTAAAATAACATTACTATATAAGAGCCTCTTAGGGCTATGAACCAAAGCAGCATTCACCTGTGTTTGTTTCCCAATATCCACCCCACCTGGCACTAGCTCTGTGGTTAGTGGGTCTCCAGCAAGTACTTGGGGTCTCGGGGAATGTATATCAGCCATGACTAGACTAGTTTTCCCCTGTCCCAGCTCTAGAGCTGGTAGACTGGGAGGCCTCCTAGGGGGGCTCCGTTTAGAAGTGTTTTTAGTGCCACCATTAACTAGTCCACTGGCCGGCCTACCATTTCCCATTCCCCCCCCATTACTGGGAGCTGGACACAGGACCGCGGACAAGGGCGGAAGAGCCTCCATAGTCAGCTGGCCTGGGTCTACCACCTCACTAGCACTCACACTGGTCTTAGGAAGCATCGCCTGTAATGTTGTCACTGAAGACTGAGTGAATTTACGCTTGTATCTGGCCCTTGCCCAAGCAACCGCTCGCTCAAAGGAATTATTATCAAAACTCCCCACCTCCAGTAATCCCGCTGTCAAAACTGAGTCATAATGGTCCACTAAAATGCACATATTGGTGTCCATCCAGTGGTCCGTATTTTCCTTGACCAGTGCTAGGGTGGTTAAATTGGGTGAGGAAGGTTTGATAAAAGCTGTAAGCCTAACCACCTGTTTCATCATGCCAGGCGGAAAGGATCTGGTCCTTTGCAATTCAGTTAGAATTTCCGCATGGTGGATAGCTTGTAATAGTTTAAAATATTGTTTGGTTAATTTAGGGTCGAAAGAGGTTTTGGAAATGTCTGGGCCTAGGGTAGGTGTATTCTCCCCCAATACTATAGAATGGGCCAGAGGCCCAAACCGATTTCCTCTAGGAAATATCATCCTCCCCCACCATAAAAAATACCACTAAAATAGCCGTACCCAACGGTATTCTCAACTGAGCCTCCCCTATATCCACGGCCGTTTTTTCTAAAAAGAACCACCTAAAACTAAAGAGAAAAAAATCACATTTTCATAAAAAAATAAAAAAAATCACATTTTCATAAAAAACACCAAACATAAAACATGTAAACAATTAACATCATGAAGGTCCCTAGATGTTGTGCTATCCACACCTACTTTGGTGGTAGTTCACCAAACAAAGAAGATGGTCCATAAAATTAGCAATGCTCAAAGATAAAAGGTTAAAAGGTTAAGAGATTAAAAAAAGTCCTTCACCTTAATCCTCTGTTTCAGTCTTTGTACTCACTGGTACTTGCTTTTCGAGTGCATTTAGTCCAGGAGGCCTTCATACGTAGGTTCCATAGCTGTTGTTTGTATGGTTTATGAAGCAGGACATCTGTCAAAAGGAGCTTTCAAAAAGTTTGTTAAAAAAACACAGAGAAAACAAACAAAGACCTGACGTTTCAGCCGCATGGCTTTCTTCAGAGGTAATAAGTAATCACTAACACCTGTGTTAATATGGGGGATTTGAGGGGGCGGATCCATTCTCCCAAGGCACATGTATGGCTTAGTCCTCTGTCCATCGCCCCCATTCTCCTCCCATCAACCATCCCAATTAGGGTAGGTGTTGGATCATTGTGACCAACAAACAAATCAAGACAACAAGAACACTAAAAACAATTCAGTCAGAGAAGTCTTTTAAACAAACCAAATAATGTATAAAATGCCAGGCGCGGGCTAGGTTAGGTTCAAGGAAAAACAGACGAATCTGATATGCACTGGCACAGGCAACCCCTTTAGGATAAATGGTTTAGACTATTGTATCCAATACTTTCATGACTAGAGATCCCAGTAACCGTCCCAATTAGGGTAGGTGTTGGATCATTGTGGCCAACAAACAAATCAAGACAATAAGAATACTCAAATATGTATAAATAAAAAGATGTGTTTAAACAAAGGACCAAAACCAGGATTTACAATTATAATCTAAATAAGATATCCAGGATTTACAATTATAATCTAAATAAGATATAGGTTAAGAACCGGGGATTCCAAATTAAGAAATAGAGGCCAGGGGCTCAACTCAGGGCTATGGTCTAAGATTTAAGATTAGGCCTGAGGGTCCAGGTTAGGGTTGGAAATTAGGGTTACGACTTGGGAACTGGGGGCAAAGGTGAGAGTTCAGGTTAAGTTACGGTTGGGTTTAGAATTAGAGTATAGGTCAGGATTAGAATAGGATCAAGTATGGAGGGAAAAAAAGGTTAAGGTTAGGCATGAAGATCTCGGGGTTATAAGGTTAGGATTAAGATTAGGGTTAGGCTTAGGCTTAGAGTATAGGTCCAGAAACCTAAGATCAAGTATGGGGGAGCAAGGGTTAAGGTTAGGCATGAATATCTCAGGGTTAAGGTTAGAGTTTTACGGTAAGGAGAACCACCCAATAAACTAACAAACAAATAAATGAATAACTAAGAAAAAACACACATAAGTGTTTGCAGGCAATGGCTATTTAACCATGTAAAAATCATACCACACTGGAAAATAGAAGTGCTTTAAACTCAATAAGTGCTATAGAAATCTCCACAAAAATCTCCAAACAATACATGCATTAAAATCATGCCACACGGCCAAAAAAACTTTTTTTCAAAAGTATAAAATTAAGTGCCATCGTATTCATAGTCCGTATACAAACAATATAAAAATAAAAATAAATTGACATTTGAAATAGGGGCTCTCCCACCATACCCTACTACCTCCCCCACCCAATCCTCCATGTCACTGTCCTGGAACGGCCCCTTCCCATCAGGAAAATAAGCCAAAATAAATTTAGTATTTTTCATTTAATATTTTTCATTCAGACCCTTAGGATCTATTGTATTGAGACGCGCAATCCAAATTCTTTCCCTCCCCCGTCGTTGTGTCCTGGGCCAGCTCCCATTTGTTTCCAGCCCATGTATCAAAACCCTGTTCTCCCCCTACATGTTTAAATTATCCAGCCAAGAATTAAAGATCATATTTGCTGTTTCAGATGTCCAATGTACTGGATCACGTGGCAGTGTGTGAAACCTAAGTTTACTTATCTCAGGTAGATAGTTACATTGCTCTAGGATTTTTTGGTTAAGTTGGTCCAAGAGTGACTGTTGTTGTTTGTCTAATCTGTCTGAATAGTTAATGATGGGCACGTAGAGTATGGCATTCGGAAATTTACTTTCCGCCATTTTTAGCAGTTGTTGAAGTTGCTTCCAGGAGGTCAACGCTAGCTGTTTCGCCAGACAATTGTTTAAACCCCCCGATAGTACCACCTTCTCCACTATTGGGTGTTGTTCTAACTTTTCTACTACCCCTTTTAGATGGTGGAATGTAGAACCAGGGAAGCTATCTGCCTGCACTCTAGGGTCAGTAAATCTAGGTATCCGTGAGATATTAGAGTCTCCAATTATCACAATTGGTTTTTTAATTGTCAGTTCCCAATCCCAAATTTTCCTAATAGAATTTGGGTGTCTAACTGGTTCAACGGAGATAAAAATAGGCTCCCTGGCAGGTAGATTAATCACTGGGGAAGAAGAAACTCCTGGATTCACTTCGGCTGTAACAGATCCCAATGTTTTACTCTGACCTGGTTCAGCAGATGGTAGCCCCGAAGAGAACAGCAGCGGGAGGACCGGAGCGGCCGCCACGTGGGACTCCCCGGGGGGCTCAGACAAGGACTTATTCAAGGAAGATTCCGTTTTGTCGTCACTTATCGTCATATGTTCATCCCCCTCCCGGGTCCCAAGGGCAGCCCCACACGGGTCCCGCTCCCCTCCAACTCCGGGGACCTCCTGGCCAGAGTCAGATAGAGAGGAAATAGTATTACTGCATGTTAAAATAACATTACTATATAAGAGCCTCTTAGGGCTATGAACCAAAGCAGCATTCACCTGTGTTTGTTTCCCAATATCCACCCCACCTGGCACTAGCTCTGTGGTTAGTGGGTCTCCAGCAAGTACTTGGGGTCTCGGGGAATGTATATCAGCCATGACTAGACTAGTTTTCCCCTGTCCCAGCTCTAGAGCTGGTAGACTGGGAGGCCTCCTAGGGGGGCTCCGTTTAGAAGTGTTTTTAGTGCCACCATTAACTAGTCCACTGGCCGGCCTACCATTTCCCATTCCCCCCCCATTACTGGGAGCTGGACACAGGACCGCGGACAAGGGCGGAAGAGCCTCCATAGTCAGCTGGCCTGGGTCTACCACCTCACTAGCACTCACACTGGTCTTAGGAAGCATCGCCTGTAATGTTGTCACTGAAGACTGAGTGAATTTACGCTTGTATCTGGCCCTTGCCCAAGCAACCGCTCGCTCAAAGGAATTATTATCAAAACTCCCCACCTCCAGTAATCCCGCTGTCAAAACTGAGTCATAATGGTCCACTAAAATGCACATATTGGTGTCCATCCAGTGGTCCGTATTTTCCTTGACCAGTGCTAGGGTGGTTAAATTGGGTGAGGAAGGTTTGATAAAAGCTGTAAGCCTAACCACCTGTTTCATCATGCCAGGCGGAAAGGATCTGGTCCTTTGCAATTCAGTTAGAATTTCCGCATGGTGGATAGCTTGTAATAGTTTAAAATATTGTTTGGTTAATTTAGGGTCGAAAGAGGTTTTGGAAATGTCTGGGCCTAGGGTAGGTGTATTCTCCCCCAATACTATAGAATGGGCCAGAGGCCCAAACCGATTTCCTCTAGGAAATATCATCCTCCCCCACCATAAAAAATACCACTAAAATAGCCGTACCCAACGGTATTCTCAACTGAGCCTCCCCTATATCCACGGCCGTTTTTTCTAAAAAGAACCACCTAAAACTAAAGAGAAAAAAATCACATTTTCATAAAAAAATAAAAAAAATCACATTTTCATAAAAAACACCAAACATAAAACATGTAAACAATTAACATCATGAAGGTCCCTAGATGTTGTGCTATCCACACCTACTTTGGTGGTAGTTCACCAAACAAAGAAGATGGTCCATAAAATTAGCAATGCTCAAAGATAAAAGGTTAAAAGGTTAAGAGATTAAAAAAAGTCCTTCACCTTAATCCTCTGTTTCAGTCTTTGTACTCACTGGTACTTGCTTTTCGAGTGCATTTAGTCCAGGAGGCCTTCATACGTAGGTTCCATAGCTGTTGTTTGTATGGTTTATGAAGCAGGACATCTGTCAAAAGGAGCTTTCAAAAAGTTTGTTAAAAAAACACAGAGAAAACAAACAAAGACCTGACGTTTCAGCCGCATGGCTTTCTTCAGAGGTAATAAGTAATCACTAACACCTGTGTTAATATGGGGGATTTGAGGGGGCGGATCCATTCTCCCAAGGCACATGTATGGCTTAGTCCTCTGTCCATCGCCCCCATTCTCCTCCCATCAACCATCCCAATTAGGGTAGGTGTTGGATCATTGTGACCAACAAACAAATCAAGACAACAAGAACACTAAAAACAATTCAGTCAGAGAAGTCTTTTAAACAAACCAAATAATGTATAAAATGCCAGGCGCGGGCTAGGTTAGGTTCAAGGAAAAACAGACGAATCTGATATGCACTGGCACAGGCAACCCCTTTAGGATAAATGGTTTAGACTATTGTATCCAATACTTTCATGACTAGAGATCCCAGTAACCGTCCCAATTAGGGTAGGTGTTGGATCATTGTGGCCAACAAACAAATCAAGACAATAAGAATACTCAAATATGTATAAATAAAAAGATGTGTTTAAACAAAGGACCAAAACCAGGATTTACAATTATAATCTAAATAAGATATCCAGGATTTACAATTATAATCTAAATAAGATATAGGTTAAGAACCGGGGATTCCAAATTAAGAAATAGAGGCCAGGGGCTCAACTCAGGGCTATGGTCTAAGATTTAAGATTAGGCCTGAGGGTCCAGGTTAGGGTTGGAAATTAGGGTTACGACTTGGGAACTGGGGGCAAAGGTGAGAGTTCAGGTTAAGTTACGGTTGGGTTTAGAATTAGAGTATAGGTCAGGATTAGAATAGGATCAAGTATGGAGGGAAAAAAAGGTTAAGGTTAGGCATGAAGATCTCGGGGTTATAAGGTTAGGATTAAGATTAGGGTTAGGCTTAGGCTTAGAGTATAGGTCCAGAAACCTAAGATCAAGTATGGGGGAGCAAGGGTTAAGGTTAGGCATGAATATCTCAGGGTTAAGGTTAGAGTTTTACGGTAAGGAGAACCACCCAATAAACTAACAAACAAATAAATGAATAACTAAGAAAAAACACACATAAGTGTTTGCAGGCAATGGCTATTTAACCATGTAAAAATCATACCACACTGGAAAATAGAAGTGCTTTAAACTCAATAAGTGCTATAGAAATCTCCACAAAAATCTCCAAACAATACATGCATTAAAATCATGCCACACGGCCAAAAAAACTTTTTTTCAAAAGTATAAAATTAAGTGCCATCGTATTCATAGTCCGTATACAAACAATATAAAAATAAAAATAAATTGACATTTGAAATAGGGGCTCTCCCACCATACCCTACTACCTCCCCCACCCAATCCTCCATGTCACTGTCCTGGAACGGCCCCTTCCCATCAGGAAAATAAGCCAAAATAAATTTAGTATTTTTCATTTAATATTTTTCATTCAGACCCTTAGGATCTATTGTATTGAGACGCGCAATCCAAATTCTTTCCCTCCCCCGTCGTTGTGTCCTGGGCCAGCTCCCATTTGTTTCCAGCCCATGTATCAAAACCCTGTTCTCCCCCTACATGTTTAAATTATCCAGCCAAGAATTAAAGATCATATTTGCTGTTTCAGATGTCCAATGTACTGGATCACGTGGCAGTGTGTGAAACCTAAGTTTACTTATCTCAGGTAGATAGTTACATTGCTCTAGGATTTTTTGGTTAAGTTGGTCCAAGAGTGACTGTTGTTGTTTGTCTAATCTGTCTGAATAGTTAATGATGGGCACGTAGAGTATGGCATTCGGAAATTTACTTTCCGCCATTTTTAGCAGTTGTTGAAGTTGCTTCCAGGAGGTCAACGCTAGCTGTTTCGCCAGACAATTGTTTAAACCCCCCGATAGTACCACCTTCTCCACTATTGGGTGTTGTTCTAACTTTTCTACTACCCCTTTTAGATGGTGGAATGTAGAACCAGGGAAGCTATCTGCCTGCACTCTAGGGTCAGTAAATCTAGGTATCAGTGAGATATTAGAGTCTCCAATTATCACAATTGGTTTTTTAATTGTCAGTTCCCAATCCCAAATTTTCCTAATAGAATTTGGGTGTCTAACTGGTTCAACGGAGATAAAAATAGGCTCCCTGGCAGGTAGATTAATCACTGGGGAAGAAGAAACTCCTGGATTCACTTCGGCTGTAACAGATCCCAATGTTTTACTCTGACCTGGTTCAGCAGATGGTAGCCCCGAAGAGAACAGCAGCGGGAGGACCGGAGCGGCCGCCACGTGGGACTCCCCGGGGGGCTCAGACAAGGACTTATTCAAGGAAGATTCCGTTTTGTCGTCACTTATCGTCATATGTTCATCCCCCTCCCGGGTCCCAAGGGCAGCCCCACACGGGTCCCGCTCCCCTCCAACTCCGGGGACCTCCTGGCCAGAGTCAGATAGAGAGGAAATAGTATTACTGCATGTTAAAATAACATTACTATATAAGAGCCTCTTAGGGCTATGAACCAAAGCAGCATTCACCTGTGTTTGTTTCCCAATATCCACCCCACCTGGCACTAGCTCTGTGGTTAGTGGGTCTCCAGCAAGTACTTGGGGTCTCGGGGAATGTATATCAGCCATGACTAGACTAGTTTTCCCCTGTCCCAGCTCTAGAGCTGGTAGACTGGGAGGCCTCCTAGGGGGGCTCCGTTTAGAAGTGTTTTTAGTGCCACCATTAACTAGTCCACTGGCCGGCCTACCATTTCCCATTCCCCCCCCATTACTGGGAGCTGGACACAGGACCGCGGACAAGGGCGGAAGAGCCTCCATAGTCAGCTGGCCTGGGTCTACCACCTCACTAGCACTCACACTGGTCTTAGGAAGCATCGCCTGTAATGTTGTCACTGAAGACTGAGTGAATTTACGCTTGTATCTGGCCCTTGCCCAAGCAACCGCTCGCTCAAAGGAATTATTATCAAAACTCCCCACCTCCAGTAATCCCGCTGTCAAAACTGAGTCATAATGGTCCACTAAAATGCACATATTGGTGTCCATCCAGTGGTCCGTATTTTCCTTGACCAGTGCTAGGGTGGTTAAATTGGGTGAGGAAGGTTTGATAAAAGCTGTAAGCCTAACCACCTGTTTCATCATGCCAGGCGGAAAGGATCTGGTCCTTTGCAATTCAGTTAGAATTTCCGCATGGTGGATAGCTTGTAATAGTTTAAAATATTGTTTGGTTAATTTAGGGTCGAAAGAGGTTTTGGAAATGTCTGGGCCTAGGGTAGGTGTATTCTCCCCCAATACTATAGAATGGGCCAGAGGCCCAAACCGATTTCCTCTAGGAAATATCATCCTCCCCCACCATAAAAAATACCACTAAAATAGCCGTACCCAACGGTATTCTCAACTGAGCCTCCCCTATATCCACGGCCGTTTTTTCTAAAAAGAACCACCTAAAACTAAAGAGAAAAAAATCACATTTTCATAAAAAAAAAAAAATAATCACATTTTCATAAAAAACACCAAACATAAAACATGTAAACAATTAACATCATGAAGGTCCCTAGATGTTGTGCTATCCACACCTACTTTGGTGGTAGTTCACCAAACAAAGAAGATGGTCCATAAAATTAGCAATGCTCAAAGATAAAAGGTTAAAAGGTTAAGAGATTAAAAAAAGTCCTTCACCTTAATCCTCTGTTTCAGTCTTTGTACTCACTGGTACTTGCTTTTCGAGTGCATTTAGTCCAGGAGGCCTTCATACGTAGGTTCCATAGCTGTTGTTTGTATGGTTTATGAAGCAGGACATCTGTCAAAAGGAGCTTTCAAAAAGTTTGTTAAAAAAACACAGAGAAAACAAACAAAGACCTGACGTTTCAGCCGCATGGCTTTCTTCAGAGGTAATAAGTAATCACTAACACCTGTGTTAATATGGGGGATTTGAGGGGGCGGATCCATTCTCCCAAGGCACATGTATGGCTTAGTCCTCTGTCCATCGCCCCCATTCTCCTCCCATCAACCATCCCAATTAGGGTAGGTGTTGGATCATTGTGACCAACAAACAAATCAAGACAACAAGAACACTAAAAACAATTCAGTCAGAGAAGTCTTTTAAACAAACCAAATAATGTATAAAATGCCAGGCGCGGGCTAGGTTAGGTTCAAGGAAAAACAGACGAATCTGATATGCACTGGCACAGGCAACCCCTTTAGGATAAATGGTTTAGACTATTGTATCCAATACTTTCATGACTAGAGATCCCAGTAACCGTCCCAATTAGGGTAGGTGTTGGATCATTGTGGCCAACAAACAAATCAAGACAATAAGAATACTCAAATATGTATAAATAAAAAGATGTGTTTAAACAAAGGACCAAAACCAGGATTTACAATTATAATCTAAATAAGATATCCAGGATTTACAATTATAATCTAAATAAGATATAGGTTAAGAACCGGGGATTCCAAATTAAGAAATAGAGGCCAGGGGCTCAACTCAGGGCTATGGTCTAAGATTTAAGATTAGGCCTGAGGGTCCAGGTTAGGGTTGGAAATTAGGGTTACGACTTGGGAACTGGGGGCAAAGGTGAGAGTTCAGGTTAAGTTACGGTTGGGTTTAGAATTAGAGTATAGGTCAGGATTAGAATAGGATCAAGTATGGAGGGAAAAAAAGGTTAAGGTTAGGCATGAAGATCTCGGGGTTATAAGGTTAGGATTAAGATTAGGGTTAGGCTTAGGCTTAGAGTATAGGTCCAGAAACCTAAGATCAAGTATGGGGGAGCAAGGGTTAAGGTTAGGCATGAATATCTCAGGGTTAAGGTTAGAGTTTTACGGTAAGGAGAACCACCCAATAAACTAACAAACAAATAAATGAATAACTAAGAAAAAACACACATAAGTGTTTGCAGGCAATGGCTATTTAACCATGTAAAAATCATACCACACTGGAAAATAGAAGTGCTTTAAACTCAATAAGTGCTATAGAAATCTCCACAAAAATCTCCAAACAATACATGCATTAAAATCATGCCACACGGCCAAAAAAACTTTTTTTCAAAAGTATAAAATTAAGTGCCATCGTATTCATAGTCCGTATACAAACAATATAAAAATAAAAATAAATTGACATTTGAAATAGGGGCTCTCCCACCATACCCTACTACCTCCCCCACCCAATCCTCCATGTCACTGTCCTGGAACGGCCCCTTCCCATCAGGAAAATAAGCCAAAATAAATTTAGTATTTTTCATTTAATATTTTTCATTCAGACCCTTAGGATCTATTGTATTGAGACGCGCAATCCAAATTCTTTCCCTCCCCCGTCGTTGTGTCCTGGGCCAGCTCCCATTTGTTTCCAGCCCATGTATCAAAACCCTGTTCTCCCCCTACATGTTTAAATTATCCAGCCAAGAATTAAAGATCATATTTGCTGTTTCAGATGTCCAATGTACTGGATCACGTGGCAGTGTGTGAAACCTAAGTTTACTTATCTCAGGTAGATAGTTACATTGCTCTAGGATTTTTTGGTTAAGTTGGTCCAAGAGTGACTGTTGTTGTTTGTCTAATCTGTCTGAATAGTTAATGATGGGCACGTAGAGTATGGCATTCGGAAATTTACTTTCCGCCATTTTTAGCAGTTGTTGAAGTTGCTTCCAGGAGGTCAACGCTAGCTGTTTCGCCAGACAATTGTTTAAACCCCCCGATAGTACCACCTTCTCCACTATTGGGTGTTGTTCTAACTTTTCTACTACCCCTTTTAGATGGTGGAATGTAGCACCAGGGAAGCTATCTGCCTGCACTCTAGGGTTAGGGTTAGGGTCAGGGTCAGGGTCAGGGTCAGGGTCAGGGTCAGGGTTAGGGTTAGGGTTAGGGTTAGGGGTTAGGGGTTAGGGGTTAGGGGTTAGGGTTAGGGGTTAGGGTTAGGGTTAGGGTTAGGGTTAGGGTTAGGGTTAGGGTTAGGTTTTGAATATAATTGTGTTTCGTTTCAGCTAGTTAGTTTTACGGTGCACAGGCCTATCTCCTGTTTGTCCCTCTACTGATGATCTGTTATCTTAGGTGTAGTACTTAAAAAGGCCAGTAGGTGTCCTCCTAAGATCATAAATAAAACTGAAGTGAGTTCTAAAATGCCTCTTTTTCTGGGTGACAGTGCAGGAGCCGATGTGGTGAGGGATTCATTCAACCATAATGTTGTTAAATATGAACATAAAAGCAATATTGTGCATTTAGTTGGTTTTATTGTTTTATTCTGTTAAAAGAAAGGAAAAACCTAAGAAAAGGAAATGCCAAACTAAAACTGAACAAAACATAAATACATAGATAAAATATAAATAAAACCATGTTCTTCTCCATCGATTTTCCTGTCTGTTAAAACCCATTTTCTAAAACCTCTCGTTCAGGCCATTTGGCGTTATTGTCTGTAGGTGCTGGATCCACTCCCGTTCTAACCTCTTTCGCTGCCCACAGGTCCAGCCTATATGTGACTGTAACCCTGATATGGTAAGGTGGGCGATGGGGTGCTCCTGGAAGTGGGTTATGAGTGCCGTTTGTAGGTGTGCCCTTTTAATGTTATACAGGTGTTGTTTGAGTCTGGTTTCTATGGTGTGTTTGGTTTCTCCGATGTATTGTTTATTGCAGAGTGTGCATGTAATGATATAAATGGCGTTATGGGTGTTCAATGAATAGGATTCTTGTACTGGTGCTGATGTATGGCTGTGTATGTTTGTAATGAACTTTATCTGTCGAAAATGGAAATTGTGAGATTTGGGGTCTTGTGGTGGCTTACTACTGAATCTTGCTTTGGTGAGGAGGTCCTTTAAATTGTTGTTCTTTCTGAATGCTGAAATTATTCTGTATGGTTTGAGTGGTATGTAAGTGTGCTGAACTGTAGAGAAGTTGTGTTTGATTGATTGATGTAGGGATCTGATTCTATGTGAAAATGTGGTTACTAAGGGGATGATAATTGTCTGTTGATTAAGTATTGATGACAAAGGAGAAGGGACAGAGGAAGTGTTGCGATTTAGTGATTGGTGCAGATCACTCTCCATAGGGGAGTCAGGATTAGGGTGAAGGAGGGAGGTAGGGATTAAGTTGGGATGAGAACCCTGATTAGGGTGATGGTAAACATTAAGGTTAGGCGTGGGGTTGGGGGAGAGGTTAAGGTTAGGCGTGGGGTTTGGGTAGAGGTTAAGGTTAGGCGTGGGGTTTGGGGGGAGGTTAAGGTTAGGCGTGGGGTTTGGGGAGAGGTTAAGGTTAGGTGTGGGGTTTGGGGTGAGGTTAAGGTTAGGTTTGGGGTTTGGGGAGAGGTTAAGGTGGGGCGTGGGGTTTGGGGAGAGGTTAAGGTTAGGCTTGGGGTTTGGGGAGAGGTTAAGGTTAGGCTTGGGGTTTGGGGAGAGGTTAAGGTTAGGCTTGGGGTTTGGGGAGAGGTTAAGGTTGGGCGTGGGGTTTGGGGAGAGGTTAAGGTTAGGAGTGGAATTGAGGTTAAGGTTAAGAGAGGTGGGTGATTGGATGTGGTCTATGAGTGTTGGATGAATGGGAGGGAGGGCGGCCAATGTGTTATTTTTAATGGTTCTTAAAAATCGTTTTGAATATCCTCTTCTTCTAAGTGCATTGAATAGTGTATTTATTGCATAATACAGGTCTTGCTTGCAAGATGATATCCTGTAGAACCGTATTATTTGTGATTTTATTATTCCCTTAAATGTATGTTTAGGATGGTAACTGTGTTTATGAAGTAAAGCATGTGTGTCTGTTGGTTTGAAGTAGACTCTAGTGTGTAGTGTTTTCTGTGATTGATTGTTATTACTGAAAAAAACTGTTGTGTCTAAGAAGTTGACTTCTTGCGGATGAATTGTGTATTTAACCTTAATGGATGAATGATGACTGTTGAGAATGTTTATAAAATCTGTGAATAATTGGATGTCGTGGGGCCAGGCTCCTATTATGTCGTCTAAAAAACGGTAATAGAAAGTGGGTTGATATGGACACTTGGCCAGTGCCTCTCTCTCCCATTCAGCCATGTATATATTGGCGTAAGCAGGTGCGAATTTTTTGCCCATGGCTGTTCCCTCCACCTGCAGGTAATAGTCATCGTTGAATAAAAAGTCATTGCTAGTCAGGCTGATTTCTAATAATTGTAATATTTCTATGTCCGGTCTAGTGTTGTCTGGGTATCTCTTAAAGATATTTCTAATTGCTTGTATTCCTGTTGCTGTATTTATATTGGTGTATAAGCTATCCATATCTATCGTGAATATGTGTGTGTGGGAGGGAACAACCATGGGTCCAATCCTCTCCATGAAGTGGTAAGTGTCCCTGAGAAAGCTGGGGTGCCTGGTGGAGAGAGGGTTAATGTGATGATCTATATATTGCGAAATGTTATAGGATTCACTGTTGCAGTCTGAAACAATTGGTCTGCCAGGGGGAACTTCAAAGGGAATTGTCCATGTCCCCGGTTCCTTATGTACTTTTAACAGTAGATAGAATAGTCTAGGTCGTGGGGTGTCTGTACCGTAGAGAAAGTCCCGTTGTTTTGCTGTAATGTAGTGTTGGTCATAGAGTCTTTTTATTATTGTCCTTAACTGTGTCTGTGTCTGTGGTTGTATACTGTTTTCTATTCGTTTATAATGTTTTGTGTTTGATAACTGTCTGTTGGCTTCATACATGTATTGATGTTTATCCAATATTACTATTTTTGAACCTTTATCTGCTGGTTTGATGATTATGTGTGGGTTATTTTTGAGTTGTTGTATTGCCTTTCTTTCTACGTGTGTGAGGTTATCCTCCCTATCAGTGTGCATCTGATGGTTGTGAAGTGTGTTCTTGTCTATTCTAATTAGTCTCCTGATTCTACCATCTATCTGGGAGGTTTTAGGTTCCCAGGTAGATGGTAAAGTAAATGGTTGGTGGTTGTCGTCTGTGTTGTAGTCATAGTAGTCCAACAGTTTAAGTCTTCTGTGATATTTGTGGGTGTCCCTTTGAAGTTCCTCCCAATCAAATTTGTTTGGGCGAGGGATGAATGTTAACCCTCTCTCCAGGAGCTTTACCTGTGCTGCTGTGGGTATGAAAGATTTGGAAAGATTCATGATATTAGTTGTTGACTGGTCCACTGCTCCCCTAATTGGAGGATCTGCACTGGTTATTAGGGAAGGAAAGAGATTAGGAGAAAGATTATTTCTATCCAGACTGTGGCTTGTGGTTAATGTAAATTTAACTGTCTGCACCAGTGTTGAAAGATGAGGTCTGCTGTGGTGGATGTCCAGTGTATAAGGTCTGTTGTTGTGTGAAATGTGTCTTGTGGGATCTCTAATAGAGTTGGGAAGTTGGTGGTGATGTAAGCGTTGATGAGTTTAAGATTCCTCTTCTGTTGTGGACTAAGAAGAGGTGAATGGCTGATGACAGGAATGTATATTGTGGCATTTGGAAATGTTTTCTTGGCCTCCTTGTGCATACCTGACAACTGTTTAAGTGATGTTTGAAATGGGTCGTGATCCTTGTTGTTCAGACCCACCGAGACAACAACAGTCGCTGTGTCTGTATGTATGGGTGTTTTCTCCAGTATCTTTATGAAATGATAGAATGTTGCCCCTGGGTAACTGTCTACCTGGATGTTGGGGTTATTGAATGGGGGGATCCGGTTGAGGTTTGAGTCTCCTATGATGAGTGTTGGTGTGTGTCCCTCAATGTTCCAATCTGCCACCTTGTAATTGGGCCTAGCCTTGTGATAGAAGGGTTTTTGGGGGGGATGTGTGGGTTTAGGCTGTGGTTGGGGTTGAAGATGGGGTTGTGGTGGGGGGGATGATGCTGGGTATTTTGAGGCGCCAGTTATACAGGGGCCCTGGACAGGCAGAGGCACAGCGATATTTGTTTTTTGTGGGGGTTCAGGTTTGGGAGCTTTGGGGTGTTGCCCATTGTCTTGCCCTTTAGTCATCGTCATATGCCCCTTGAGTTGCCCTGTCCTTGTCGGTACCCCTTTCCTGGCGCCTCCTATGGGTGAAAGAGGAGCAGATGTGATAATGTCTCTTAGTAATATTGCTACATTACCCTGTGCTCTTTTGCAGTTAGTGTTTTGTTTAATGGGTGTAGCTGTAGGTGTACATGTTTCTGGTTGACTGTTGACTGTGTGGTGAACCTGGGCTATGATAGGAGTGGCTGCTTTGGGAGTAGGGGGGCCCATTGGACTTTTCCATTTCTCCTTTCCAGTTGTAGGGGTTGCTATTCTTGCCTCTCCTTTTGGATTGAAAAGGGAAGAATCAGTGAGAGTGGATGTTGAGGGTAGGGAGTGAAGATGTGTTTTGGAAAGAGTCTGTATGCGAAGGTTATAGGTTTTACTCAGGGTCGGTTGTTTTCCCAGTGATAGTGTCCGTAGGTATGATGGGTGTCTTTTTGGCAGGGGGCGAGGTTTTGATAAGGGTGGAAATTCCTCTGCTGAGGAGAGAGGGGGCACTGGGTTTGGAATTGAATGTAGTGTTGTTGGTGGGGAAATTTGTAGTGGGGTGTGTTCTATTACTGGAGGTGTATGTGGTTGGTCTCGTATTGTGTTGGTCTGTATAGTTGTTTGTTGGGGAGGGGAAGAGGCCTGGGGGAGTTTCAAGATGGTTTCGACTCTAATGATGGTGGTGGGTGTCAATTTATGTTTGTATCTCTTATGTGCCCAGCCTATTGCGATTGTCAGTGCCAAAGTGTTGGGTGTGTTTATTTGTTGTGTAATGGTGTAAGTGATTGATTGGTAATGTGTCTGTAGTATGTTCATGTTGTTTTGCATCCACTGGTGTGTGTTCTCTGATAATTTTGTTGTGGTGTAGTCTGTGGGTGAAGATG